>NC_041385.1:567559462-567591776 GCF_002162155.2 Triticum dicoccoides
ACTGTTCATCCATAGAGGCAGCATCGATCGGCTTCAGTTAGCAGCAGTAGCGAAGGAATCGCTCGATCGGGTTCAATTAACAACCATCAATCGATTGCTCGGGTTCAATAACGCGTAGACTGCAGTGCAATCACTCGGGTTCAGTTAGAGCCCAACGCCTCACTCGGGTTTAGTTAGAGCCAACGCCTCGCACACACGCTCGTACGTGTATGAGAGAAACACGCATCGCTCAGCCCCCGACCACACACCATAACTGGGAACTCCCCAAAAATTTCCTCGCCCTTGCTTCTACCACGGTTATTTCCATCATGGACGGCCCAAAGAATGTCATGCAGCTACGTCTCCAACCCACCCAGGACGATAAGCCCATTTTCTGTCATGATTTTTTTCATAGAAGTAGGAGCCCACCACATCTATGATGATACCGGGTTTTGTCACAATTATCGTCATAGAAGTGTCATATGTATGACAGAAAAAAATTCGTTCGGCCCAAAATGTCACGGATGTGTCTTTTGTTTGTAGTGATCTTAGCAATCATAGAAGACTATATGATGGTTGAGTATGTGGAGGTCTTACTTAGACTCTGTTGAATAAGTTGAATTATGCTTGGTGACTGAGAACATAGGTTGTTGAGTTTCAAGAGAATTCATTGTTTGAACCTTAACTTGTGAATTGGTTGCTACTATAACATGAGAAGTTTTATAATAAAGAATTATTGTTATGATGCTAGGAAAAGTGATTGAAATTGTCATTGATCAAACTTGTGCATTTTGCTAGCATTCACACTTCATAAATTATTTCTTTTATCATTTACCTACACTAGGACGAGTAGGAATTAAGCTTGGGGATGCTGATACGTCTGCAACGTATCTATAATTTATGAAGTATTCATGCCATGTTTATAATAATTTTATATTGTTTTTGTATGATTTGATTGGAACTAACCCAGACTGACACTGTTTTCAGTAGAACTACCGTGGTGCTGTTCTTTGTGCAGAAATGAAAGTTCTCCAAACACTGCAAAACTTTTTGTGGATTTTTGATGGACCAGGAGACTACCAATGGGCTATAGCAGCAACTGGGGGTGCCCCAAGGGGGGCACAACCACTAATACGTCTCTAACGTATCTATAATTTTGGATTGTTACATACTGTTATATTATCATTCTTGGATATTTTATAATCATTTTATAGTCATTTTATATAATTTTTGTGTACTAAGTTATTGACATAGTGCCCAGTGCCAGTTGCTATTTTTTGCATGTTTTTTACATTGCAGGAAATCAATATCAAATGGAGTCTAAACGCGTCGACACTTCTTGAGGATATTTTTGGACCCGAAGACATACATTAGGCCAGGAAAGAGCCTGGGGGGGGTGCTCCGAGGGGAGCACAACCCACCAGGGTGCGCCTGGAGGCCCAAGTGCGTCCTGGTGGGTTGTGCCCACCTCGGGTACTAGTAAAAGTGCTCATGTGTTGCAACGGGCGAACAACAAAACCTCACAAAAATTATAATGTCCAACATGAAAAAATTCAAAGTTCATCAAATTGCACCAATCTAATGTAAATCCTACGAATCAAATCAAATCAATATTTATTTTTGGCAGTGTTCGTCAGTCCACAAAATAAATGGGTATTGATATGATATCTCACCATTGTCAAGAGTCTAGATTATATCATTTTGAATGACCGAGGTGATTCGATGCGTGATCGTGATGACAATCGACCCGAAGAAATGATGTTGTAGTGTGTTCCGGATCAGGTTATCGGTTCCACTGTCCACCAAAGTAGTGGCTTTGTCCAGGACTCCTAGAGGGGCAAGGCCTACAAGGACGAACAATTAACTCCTTAGAATGATTCTATTGTTGATCTGGCAAAGCACTGAATCAAGCAATTTATTTGCCCGTGGGTCTATATTTCTATCAATTTGCTGACAAGGGAAAAAGTGCAGCTTCTATAGAACATGCAAACACAAGTATGAACAAATGTGGGAAGGAGGGAACATCAGTAATGGTAATGTCAGCGCTCTTCTTCACAAAATAAAGAACTCTGGTTCAGGAAGATTATTTACAGAGTATAGTTTTGCTTGCTCGGAGCTTGCTGCAATTGGAAGAATTCCCAGACAGTTATTTGTTCTCAGCGGAACTTTGCAAGGCATTGACGCTATCCGTTCAGCAAATTATCTCCCCCCCAAAAAAAAACAAATTAGTGCACTCCTATGATCCTACCATGAATTTTAAATCTGTAGAGAGCCACACTATTGTTTAGTACTCCAAAAGAATCAAATGCACCATGGTAATTTAAATTTTGATACATGCTTTTGCATACACAATGTGACTATGCTCCCTTATATTCATTGAAGTAGTGACAAACTCATTATTGCAGCCTTTTCAAAAAAAGGGCAATGAATTCTTGGCTCAAGTGTAGGATCAGGAAAATGAGACTGACATCCACTGATGGGGCAGTAGGCAAGATGAATATGTGATGCTTCTGTTGGAACCAAATCCTTAGGCATGACATGCTGTTGGGGAACGTAGCAGAAATTCAAAAATTTCCTACGTGTCACCAAGATCTATCTATGGAGAAACCAGCAATGAGGGGAAGGAGAGTGCATCTACATACCCTTGTAGATCGCTAAGCGGAAGCATTCAAGAGAATGGGGTTGAAGAAGTCGTACTCGTCATGATCCAAATCACCAGAGATCCTAGTGCCGAATGGACGGCACCTCCGCGTTCAACACACGTACAGCCCGGTGACGTATCCCACGCCTTGATCCAGCAAGGAGAGAGGGAGAGGTTGACAAAGACTCCGTCTAGCAGCAGCACAATGGCGTGGTGGTGGTGGAGGAGCGTGGCAATCCTGCGGGGCTTCGCCAAGCACCGCGGGAGAGGAGAAGGGAGAGAGGTAGGGCTGCGCCAGGGAGAGGTCAAAACTCATGTGTTGGCAGCCCTCAAGACCTCAACTATATATAGGGGAGAGGGATGGGGTGCGCCCCCTCTAGGGTTTCCACCCCAAGGGGTGTGGCAGCCCCAATCCCATCTAAGCGTGGCGGCCAGGGGGGGGGAGAGGGGAAACTTGCCCCCCAAGTTAGGTGGAAGCACCCCCTGCCCAAACCCTAGGCGCCTTGGGCCCTTGTGGGGGGAGTACCAGCCCACCTAGGGCTGGTCCCCTCCCACACTTGGCCCATGCAGCCCTCCGGGCCCGGTGGCCCCACTTGGTGGACCCCTGGGACCCTCCCGGTGGTCCCGGTACGTTACCGATAAAACCCGAAACTTTTCCGGTGACCAAAACAGGACTTCCCATATATAAATCTTTACCTCCGGACCATTCCGGAACTCCTCATGACGTCCGGGATCTCATCCGGGACTCCGAACAACATTCAGTAACCACATACAAACTTCCTTTATAACCCTAGCGTCATCGAACCTTAAGTGTGTAGACCCTACGGGTTCGGGAATCATGCAGACATGACCGAGACGTTCTCCGGTCAATAACCAACAGCGGGATCTGGATACATATGTTGGCTCCCACATGTTCCACGATGATCTCATCGGATGAACCACGATGTCAAGGACTCAATCGATCTCGTATACAATTCCCTTTGTCTAGCGGTATTGTACTTGCCCGAGATTCGATCGTCGGTATACCGATACCTTGTTCAATCTCGTTACTGGCAAGTCTCTTTACTCGTTCCATAACACATCATCCCGTGATCAACCCCTTGGTCACATTGTGCACATTATGATGATGTCCTACCGAGTGGGCCCAGAGATACCTCTCCGTCTACACGGAGTGACAAATCCCAGTCTCGATTCGTGCCAACCCAACAGACACTTTCGGAGATACATGTAGTGCACCTTTATAGCCACCCAGTTACGTTGTGACATTTGGTACACCCAAAGCATTCCTACGGTATCCGGGAGTTGCACAATCTCATGGTTTAAGGAAAAGATACTTGACATTAGAAAAGCTTTAGCATACGAACCACACGATCTTTGTGCTAGGCTTAGGATTGAGTCTTGTCCATCACATCATTCTGATAATGATGTGATCCCGTTATCAACGACATCCAATGTCCATGGTCAGGAAACTGTAACCATCTATTGACCAATGAGCTAGTCAACTAGAGGCTTACTAGGGACATGGTGTTGTCTATGTATCCACACATGTATTTGAGTTTCCTTTCAATACAATTATAGCATGGATAATAAATGATTATCATGAAGAAGGAAATATAATAATAATAACTAATTTATTATTGCCTCTAGGGCATATTTCCAACAGTCTCCCACTTGCACTAGAGTCAATAATCTAGTTCACATCGCTATGTGATTAACACTGATAGGTCACATCACCATGTGACCAACATCCAAAGAGTTTACTAGTGTCACTAAACTAGTTCACATCACCATGTGATTAAGACTCAATGAGTTCTGGGGTTTGATCATGTTTTCCTTGTGAGAGAAGTTTTAGTCAACGGGTCTCGAGTATTCAGATCCATATGTACTTCGCAATTCTCTATGTCATATTGTAAATGCTGCTTCCACGCTCCACTTGAAGCTATTCCAAATGGTTGCTCCACTATACGTATCAGGTTTGCTACTCAGAGTCATTCGGATAGGTGTTAAAGCTTGCATCAACGTAACCCTTTACGCCGAACTCTTTATCACCTCCATAATCGAGAAACATATCCTTATTACTCTAAGGATAATTTTGACCACTATCTAGTGATCCACTCCTTGATCACCTTTGTACCCTCTTGCCAGACATGTGGCAAGGCACACATCAGGTGCGGTACACAACATAGCATACTGTAGAGCCTACGTCTAAAGCATAGGGGACGACCTTCGTCCTTTCTCTCTTTTCTGTTGTGGTCGAGCTTTAAGTCTTAACTTCATACCTTACATCTCAGGCAAGAACTTCTTCTTTGACTGATCCATCTTGAACACCTTCAAGATCATTACAAGGTATATGCTCATTTGAAAGTACCATTAAGCGGTCTTTGATATATCCTCATAGATCTTGATGCTCAATGTTCAAGTAGCTTAATCCAGGTTTTCTATTGAAAAACACTTTTCAAATAACCCTATATGCTTTCCAAAAATTCTACATCATTTCTTATCATCAATATGTCAACAACATATACTCATCAGAAATTCTATAGTGCTCCCACTCACTTCTTTGTAAATACAAATTTCTCATAAACTTTGTATAAACCAAAATCTTTGATCATCTTATCAAAGTGCATATTCCAACTCCGAGATGCTTACTCCAGTCCATGGAAGGATCGCTGGAGCTAGCATACCTTTTAGCATCCTTAGGATCGACAAAACCTTTCTGACTGTATCACATACAACCTTTCCTTACGAAAACTAGTAAGGAAACTCGTTTTGACATCCATCTGCCAGATTTCATAAATGCAGCTAATGCTAACATGATTCCGACGGACTTAAGCATCGCTACGGATGAGAAAATCTCATCGTAGTCAACTCCTTGAACTTGTGAAAAACTCTTCGCCACAAGTCGAGCTTGATAGACGGTGACATTACCATCCACGTCTGTCTTCTTCTTAAAGATCCACTTATCTCAATGGCTTGCCGATCATCGGGCAAGTCCACCAAAGTCCATGCTTTGTTCTGATACATGGATCCTATCTCGGATTTCATGGCTTCTAACCATTTATCGGAATTTGGGCCCACCATCGCTTCTCCATAGCTCATAGGGTCATTGTTGTCTTGTAACATGACCTTCAAGACAGGATCACCGTACCACTCCGAAGCAGTACATGTCCTTGTCGTCCTACGAGGTTCGGTAGTGACTTGATCCGAAGCTTCGTGATCACTATCATAAGCTTCCACTTCAATTGGTGTAGGTGCCACAGGAACAACTTCCTATGCCCTGCTACACACTTGTTGAAGTGACGGTTCAATAACCTCATCAAGTCTCCACCATCCTCCCACTCAATTCTTTTGAGAGAAACCTTTCCTCGAGAAAGGACCCGATTCAAGAAACAATCCCTATTGCTTTCGGATCTGAATTAGGAGGTATACCCAACTGTTTTGGGTGTCCTATGAAGATGCATTTTATCCTCTTTGGGTTCGAGCTTATCAACCTGAAACTTTTTCACATAAGCGTCGCAGCCCCAAAGTTTTAAGAAACGAAAACTTAGGTTTCTCCAAACGGTGTCGTCTCAACGGAATTACGTGGTACCCTATTAAAGTGAGTGCGGTTGTCTCTAATGCCTAACCAATGAACGATAGTGGTAATTCGATAAGAGACATCATGGTACGCACCATATCCAATAGGGTGCAACTATGATGTTCGGACACACCATCACACTATGGTGTTCCAGGCAGTATTAATTGTGAAACAATTTCCACAATGTCTTAATTGCGTGCCAAAGCTTGTAACTCAGATACTCATCTCTATGATCATATCATAGACATTTTATCCTCTTGTCACGATGATCTTCAACTTCACTCTGAAATTACTTGAACCATTCAATAATTCAGACTTGTGTTTCATCAAGTAAATATACTCATAATCTACTCGAATCATCAGCGAAGTAAGAACATAACGATATTCACTGCATGCCTTAGCACTCATTGGACTGCACACATCAAAGTGTGTTACTTCCAACAAGTTGCTATCTTGTTCCATCTTACTAAAAACGAGGCTTTTTAGTCATCTTGCCTATGTGGTATGATTTGCATATCTCAAGTGATTCAAAATCAAGTGAGTCCAAACGATCCATCTGCATGGAGTTTCTTCATGCGTATACACCAATAGACATGGTTTGCATGTCTCAAACTTTTCAAAAACAAGTGAGTCCAAAGATCCATCAACATGGAGCTTCATCATGCGTTTTACACCAATATGACTTACATGGCAGTGCCACAAGTAAGTGGTACTATCATTACTATCTTATATCCTTTTTGGCATGAAAATGTGTATCACTACGATCGAGACTCAATAAACCATTCCTTTTAGGTGCTAGACCATTGAAGGTATTATTCAAATAAACAGAGTAACCATTATTCTCCTTAAATGAATTATCGTATTGCGACAGACATAATCCAATCATGTCTATGCTCAACGCAAACACCAAATAACAATTATTTAGGTTTAACACCAATATCGATGGTAGAGGGAGTGTGCGATGCTTGATCACATCAACCCTTGAAACACTTCCAACACGTATCGTCAGCTCACCTTTAGCTAGTCTCCGTTTATTTCGTAGCTTTTATTTCGAGTTACTAACACTTAGCAACCGAACCGGTATCTAATACCCTGGTGCTACTAGGAGTACTAGTAAAGTACACATTAACATAATGTATATCCAATATAATTCTATCGACCTTGCCAGCCTTCTTATCTACCAAGTATCTAGGGTAATTCTGCTCTAGTGGTTGTTCCCCTTATTATAGAAGCACTTAGTCTCGGGTTTGGGTTCAACCTTGGGTTTCTTCACTGGAGCAGCAACTGATTTGCCGTTTCATGAAGTGTCCCTTCTTGCCCTTGCCCTTCTTGAAACTAGTTGTTTCACCAACCATCAACAATTGATGCTCCTTCTTGATTTCTACTTTCGCGGTGTCAAACATCGTGAATACCTCAAGGATCATCATATCTATCGCTGATATGTTATAGTTCATCACGAAGCTCTAGCAGCTTGGTGGCAATGACTTTGGAGAAACATCACTATCTCATCTGGAAGATCAACTCCCACTCGATTCAAGTGATTGTTGCACTCAGACAATCTGAGCACAAGCTCAACGATTGAGCTTTTCTCCCTTAGTTTACAGGCTAAGAAAATCATCGGAGGTCTTATACCTCTTGACGTGGGCACGAGCCAGAAATCCCAATTTCATCCCTCGAAACATCTCATATGTTTCGTGACATTTCGAAATCGTCTTTGGTGCCTCAACTCTAAACCGTTTAACTGAACTATCACGTAGTTATCAAATCGTGTATGTCTGATGTTCGCAACATCCACAGATGACGTTTGGGGTTCAGCACACTGAGTGGTGCATTAAGGACATAAGCTTTCTACTGTCCGCATAATCGCTACTGTCAACTTTCAACTTTATTTTTCGCTAGGAACATATCTAAACAGTGGAACTAAAGCGCGAGCTTACGACATAATTTGCAAAGATCTTTTGACTATGTTCAGGATAATTAAGTTCATCTTATGAACTCCCACTCAGATAGACATCCCTCTAGTCATCTAAGTGATTACATGATCCAAGTCAACTAGGCCGTGTCCGATCATCACATGAGACGGACTAGTCATCATCGGTGAACATCTTCATGTTGATCGTATCTACTATACGACTCATGCTCGACCTTTCGGTCTCTTGTGTTCCGAGGCCATGTCTGTACATGCTAGGCTCGTCAAGTCAACCTGAGTGTTTCGCGTGTGTAAATCTGTCTTACACCCGTTGTATGTGAACGTAAGAATCTATCACACCCGATCATCACGTGGTGCTTCGAAACAACGAACTTTCGCAACGGTTCACAGTTAGGGGGAACACTTTCTTGAAATTTTAATGAGGGATAATCTTATTTACTACCGTCGTTCTAAGCAAATAAGATGTATAAACATGATAAACATCACATGCAATCAAATAGTGACAAGATATGGCCAATATCATTTTTGCTCCTTTTGATCTCCATCTTCGGGGCTCCATGATCATCATCGTCACCGGCATGACACCATGATCTCCATCATCATGATCTCCATCATCATGATCTCCATCTATTACTTCATGATCTCCATCATCATGATCTCCATCATCATGATCTCCACCATCATGTCTCCATGAAGTTGTCTCGCCAACTATTACTTCTACTACTATGGCTAACGGTTTTAGCAATAAAGTAAAGTAATTACATGGCGTTGTTCAATGACATGTAGGTCATACAATAAATTAAGACAACTCCTATAGCTCCTGCCGGTTGTCATACTCATCGACATGCAAGTCGTGATTCCTATTACAAGAACATGATCAATCTCATACATCACATATCATTCATCACATTCTTCTTGGCCATATCACATCACATAGCATACCCTGCAAAAACAAGTTAGATGTCCTCTAATTGTTGTTTGCATGTTTTACGTGGCTGCTATGGGTTTCTAGCAAGAATGTTTCTTACCTACGCAAAACCACAACGTGATATGCCAATTGCTATTTACCCTTCATAAGGACCCTTTTCATCGAATCCGTTCCGACTAAAGTGGGAGAGACTGGCACCCGCTAGCCACCTTATGCAACAAGTGCATGTCAATCGGTGGAACCTGTCTCACGTAAGTGTACGTGTAAGGTCGGTCCGGGCCGCTTCATCCCACAATACCGTCGAAATAAGATTGGCTAGTAACGTTAAGCATATTGAACAAAATCAACGCCCACAACTACTTTGTGTTCTACTCGTGCAAAGAATCTACGCAATAGACCTAGCTGTGATACCACTGTTGGGGAACGTAGCAGAAATTCAAAATTTTCCTACGTGTCATCAAGATCTATCTATGGAGAAACCAGCAACGAGGGGAAGGAGAATGCATCTACATACCCTTGTAGATCGCTAAGTGGAAGCATTCAAGAGAACGGGGTTGAAGGAGTCGTACTCATCGTCATCCAAATCACCGGAGATCCTAGTGCCGAATAGACGACACCTTCGCGTTCAACACACGTACAGCCCGGTGACATCTCCCACGCCTTAATCCAGCAAGGAGAGAGGGAGAGGTTGAGGAAGACTCCGTCCAGCAGCAGCACAATGGCGTGGTGGTGGTGGAGGAGCGTGGCAATCCTGCAAGGCTTCGCCAAGCACCGTGGGAGAGGAGAAGGGAGAGAGGTAGGGCTGCGCTAGGGAGAGGTCAAAACTCATGTGTTGGCAGCCCTCAAGACCACAACTATATATAGGGGAGAGGGAGGGGGGTGCGCCCCCTCTAGGGTTTCCACCCCAAGGGGTGCGGCAGCCCCAATCCCATCTAAGGGTGGCGGCTAAGGGAGGGGAGAGGGGAAACTTGCCCCCCAAGTTAGGTGGAAGCACTCCCTCCCCAAACCCTAGGCTCCTTGGGCCCTTGTGGGGGGCCCACCAGCCCACCTGGGGCTGGTCCCCTCCCACACTTGGCCCATGCAGCCCTCCGGGGCCGGTGGCCCCACTTGGTGGACCCCCGGGACCCTCCCGGTGGTCCCGGTACGTTATCGATAAAACCCGAAACTTTTCCGGTGACCAAAACAGGACTTCCCATATATAAATCATTACCTCCGGACCATTCCGGAACTCCTCGTGACGTCTGGGATCTCATCTGGGACTCCGAACAACATTCGTTAACCACATACAAACTTCCTTTATAACCCTAGCGTCATCGAACCTTAAGTGTGTAGACCCTACGGGTTTGGGAATCATGCAGACATGACCGAGACGTTCTCCGGTCAATAACCAACAGCGGGATCTGGATACCCATGTTGGCTCCCACATGTTCCACGATGATCTCATCGGATGAACCACGATGTCAAGGACTCAATCGATCCCGTATACAATTCCCTTTGTCTAGCGGTATTGTACTTGCCCGAGATTCGATCGTCGGTATACCGATACCTTGTTCAATCTGGTTACCGGCAAGTCTCTTTACTCGTTCCGTAACACATCATCCCGTGATCAACCCCTTGGTCACATTGTGCACATTATGATGATGTCCTACCGAGTGGGCCCAGAGATACATCTCCGTCTACACGGAGTGACAAATCCCAGTCTCGATTCGTGCCAACCCAACAGACACTTTCGGAGATACCTGTAGTGCACCTTTATAGCCACCCAGTTACGTTGTGATGTTTGGTACACCCAAAGCATTCCTACGGTATCCGGGAGTTGCACAATCTCATGGTCTAAGGAAAAGATACTTGACATTAGAAAAGCTTTAGCATACGAACTACACGATCTTTGTGCTAGGCTTAGGATTGGGTCTTGTCCATCACATGATTCTGCTAATGATGTGATCCCGATATCAACGACATCCAATGTCCATGGTCAGGAAACCGTAACCATCTATTGATCAACGAGCTAATCAACTAGAGGCTTACTAGGGACATGGTGTTGTCTATGTATCCACACATGTATCTGAGTTTCCTTTCAATACAATTATATTATTGCCTCTAGGGCATATTTCCAACACATGCATCATCAATTTACTTACACTATGAGGAAAAATATTCACAGTTTTTGGCATAAAAACCTACATATGTTTCTCACCATGACTGAACTAATAGGAATGATAAACTGATAAACCCTGAATAAAACATGCAGTCGATCCAGCATAGAACTTTAAATCTGTAGGAGTTCCAGTCCATGAATTCATTTCTATTGGAAAAACATGTTTTGCATCTTATGTTTGCTGATCAAATGGTCATGATAAATTTGAAAGAAGTCATCGGATCCCCAAATTTAAATCGGTGGGAAGGACTTGCTCTGCCTCCCTATAGAATGCAAGACTACATTGTTCAGATAAAAAGCACATCCAACCACTTGATGTACCATCTGTAGAAAATCGTAGCACCAAAAATTCCATACCTGGACCATCTAAATGAGCGCTTTGTCTATGCAAATTCAACTAGCTGCAGTGATAGCAAAATTTAGCTACCACAAAGTTCAGGTAGCACCAACAATGGCAAAATTAAGCTAGTAGTGCAGCACCATAATAATCGTATCTCTCTCATTCTCCTTTTCTCAACCCGACCGAGGCCATGGCAATGGAGATAAAAAATCACATGCGCCTATCCCAATAAGTAGTATGACTCAAAACCAACACATGTCCACATCCTATTTTTTAACAGGACGTGCTTCAGGCACACTTTCATCAGCTACATGTATAAAACTACCATCAATGCTGCCAAACAACACATAAGGTCCTTTTTTTGAACATCACACATGTCTTGTTCAGAGGAAATGGGCAATAGCACCACCAAGTAAATCAATCTCTAAAAAGGAATAAAGTTTCCATAATGTGTTTACTGAATCGTGTTACAAAAATGTACGCCGGATCCCTTCCGTATAGTTTCATATTGGAGAACAAAGATGTGCTAGAATTATCAAAATGGCCCGGTTAATTTACAAAAAACTAACAAATTTTGTTATAATGGAACCTTCTAACTGTATCCCAAAGGTTGAGATCAAAGAAAATGTATGATCCTTGTTCATACACTAAACTTTTGACAAGAGGTGCGACATTTGGAGTTTGTGTCAGCAATACTCTCTGTGGTACAACCTTTGATACATCTGGAAAAAGTAGAACAAAAAAAATCTAAGTACCAGTTTTACTTTGGTTTTCCTGATAAAACTGATGAATCCCAGGACACTAGCAAACATATTGTCCTATTTTACTCACTGGATAATATGTGAAAGTTCAAAGCTAGATCAATAGGGAAAAACAAAAAAACCGATCAATGTAGTGAGTTTTACATGTACAGGAATAAAAAGTGAAGCAATTACCATATTATTGTTGAGTTAGGGGACATGCAACCAGAGTACCATAAGATCGGCTAGTGGTATCTCCACAATCCTCAGCTCAACGGAAATGACTAAAAACCGAGGACATGTACTTCATGATGAGAAGTTTAATTAATGGTAGTCAATTGGTAATGTACAAAATAGTGGGATGTACTGCATGATGAGCAGTTTAATTAACATGTACTTCATGACGTGTGCGATTTTATACTCAGCTATTTAGCAGACTAAAATTAGGTAAAGCTTTATTCAGAAAAATAAATAAATAGGTAAAGCTTTGCCTCCACCTTTTCTACCTCATTCGAGGTTTCTTCTATTCTGCATCTGATCAATGGCCTCCTAAAGAAAGAACGTGACCAACTTGGCACCTCCAAATTCCGGCTCATTATTCACGTTGTCGATCATGTACTCGCGCTCATCACCTCCCCTTCATGCTTGAACACACAAAGCAATCGAGTGTTTCTGATCCACTCCCACTCGACCAATCCCGCATGAAGGTCACGACCCACAAGCAGCTATGCGGCGCGCTTGAACCTCCGAGGCCACATTCGCCTTCTCGGCTGCAAGGGCATGGAATGATGTTGTCACAGTGGATGTTTTCTCAATGTCAAGGACAAAGTCAGGAGCTACCAGGTGGTGTCAACATGGCTGGAATCACCCCAAAAGAAGATGCCCTTGCTATCCAGCGCACCAATGGCTCCAGCACTGGTACCGGACGGTGTTGTAGACGACATCCACGCACTCGTCATTCTTGTAATGTCTTGACTAAAAGGATAATAAATAATTGTGTATATCACTATATCTTGTAATGTAATGCATAGTGGACTTTCATTATAGGGAATGACTAAAATTAGCTGACCTATCCATTTGAGTGGAGAGAGTCGTTGTACCAAGTAATAAAGCTTGGCATATATAAGCATGGTACAGTCTGCAAATTCGATCATTAGGGCCTCAAGATTGTCTTAATAGATTGTTATGTAGCCACACACAACAATCCGCCACCATTACACGAGACTTACTAACTGATTTGGCTTGGAAGCTGATCTATCTGTTTCTTCTAAATTATTTCATATTCCCTGAAGTTGATTGCTTCTTAGTTAGGTAGCTTTCCACCAAAAGGACCAGGGCTCACATATGTGTCTCTCCATGTGCAAGGTTTCAGCAGCGGCAAACTAAGCCAACCAATCCAGGAAAGGAAGCCGTGAAAATACAGGAAATAAAAGCAGGAACTTAGCGTGATTAATGGCGAATTGAATTGGGGATTCCACATATTTTCCAAACCAATGAGAGATTGAATCACAAGGAAAACATAAAATCACTATACTGTAACAACAAACTAGATCAAACGGTCGATTGATTGGTTCCAGTCGAGATTCGGACGAGGAGAAATTATCAGCTTGCTCTGCTGAATCTGCTTGCAGCTGTCATTGGTTCAGATCTCACGGCCTCGCGGAGGGAGGCGGGCGGGTGCAGATCACGCGCCTAGTGGTTCACCTTGTCGTTCGCGCTAGCCTTGGCCTCGTCCTCCTCCGCCGCCGCCTCGTCGTGCTTGTTGTCAGCGGGTAAGGCGAGTGGGGTGTCCGGGCTGGCGATGCCCTCACTCCTATCTTGATCGGCCGGCGCCGGCCCCACGCAGGGATCTCCGGTCGCGCCTGCTGCCACTGCTCCTTTTGCTGCTGGCGGCGGCGGCGGTTGTTGGCCCGCTCGATGCACGATAGGTCTGAGAAAAATGGCAGCCACATCCAGCTTGCGCTCGCCGAACTGCTCCTCCTGCGCGTGTTCGCTCCCAGCCGCCGCGGCCGCCTTTGATCTCGGTGAGCGAGCGAGGGATTTGGTGGAGTTCTGCCAGCTATGAGGAGAGTAGGGGAGGAGGCGGAGTTTTTTTTAACAAGAAGTGTTTTCTCGGATTCACTTACAAAGGGACCATGGGTTTAATTCATAAAAACCACAGGGACCTTTGTGTAAAAATGTCGTGACGGTGAACCCGACAGACTCAACCCGTGCTTTTCTTATTATTAAGGAAAGATAAATATCTGAATATTCCAGAAACCCAGGGGAGTCCAGGATCACCACATCCAATCTAGACACCATCACAGAGGGGTTCCCTACTTGCATTGGTGCCTCTCCGATGATGCGTGACTAGTTCTTTGTAGACCTATGGGTCCGTAGTTAGTATATAGATGGATTCCTCTCTCTCTTGATTATCAATGCAACGGTCTCTTGTAGATCCATATGATGTAAGTCTTTATGCGGTGTGTTTGTTGGGATCCGATGAACTTTGAGTTTATGACTAGATCTATGTTTTTATTCATGAAAGTTATTCGAGTCTTCTCTGATCTGTTATATGCATGATTAATTATAGCCTCATATTTCTTCTTCGATATTTCGGTTTTTTGGCCAACTTGATCTATTTATCTTGCAATAGGAAGAGGTGCTTTGTGATGGGTTCGATCTTACGGTGCTTGATCCCGGTGACAGAAAGGGAAACGACATGTATGTATCGTTGCTATTAAGGATAACAAGATGGGGGTCTATTTCTACATAAATAGATCTTGTCTACATCATGTCATCGTTCTTATTGCATTACTCCGTTTTTCCATGAACTTAATACACTAGATGCATGGTGGATAGCGGTCGATGTGTGGAGTAATAGTAGTAGATGCAGGTAGGAGTCGATCTACTAATCTTGGACGTGATGCCTATATAATGATCATTGCCTGGATACTGTCATGATTATTTGAAGTTCTATCAATTGCCCAACAGTAATTGTTTTCCGACCGTTTGCTATTTTTTTCGAGAGAAGCCACTAGTGAAACCTATGGCCCCCGGGTCTATTTTCATCATATTTGCCTTTGCGATCTATTTTCTTTGCATTTATTTTCAGATCTATTAAACCAAAAATACAAAAATACCTTGCTGCAATTTATTTGTTCCGTGATCTATTTATCCTATCTACCACTTTTATCTCACGTTATTTGCCTCTCTTGAGGTGTCGTACCCAAAAGGGATTGACAACCCCTTTAACACGTTCAGTTGCGAGTATTTGTTATTTGTGTGCAGGTGTTGTTTACGTGGTGTGAGGAGGTTCTCCTACTAGTTTGGTCTCATCACTGAAGGAAATACCTACCGTCGCTATACTGCATTATCCCTTCCTATTTGGGGAAATACCGACGTAGTTCTAGCAGACATCAAAAGGAATTTCTGGCGCCGTTGTCGGGGAGGATCTTCAACATCACCAGGTTCTTAATCACAAATCTCATATCCTCGCAATTTACATTATTTACCATTTTGCTCTCGTTTTCCTCTCCCACACTTCACAAAAATTTGCCATTTTATCCATACTTTTTTCGTTTGTCTTTTCATTTGCCCTTTATGTCTTACTTGGCTTGTTTGTTTGCTTGCTTGGCATAATTGTGAGTTTATTGAAAATAAAGAACTAAAAAATTTATGGATCCTCATCCACTTGCTAATCTTTTTAATAGATCCAATTATGATGAACCAATTGCTAGTGCGTTGTGTGCACTAGGTTATATTTATGAGATTTTGCTTAAAGTTCGTGAATCTGAAAATTGTGATGAAGTGTTGAAAGAAGAAAATTATAAAGTGATTCACGATAGTTCCTTGAATGACAAGCATGATTGCAATGATGTTATTATAAGTTCTATTAATGTCAATTGTGTTAATGATATGCAAAACCCTAAGCTTGGGGATTCTAATTTTACTGTGTCTACTACTTGTTGCAATAATCATGATTGGGGTGATTCTTCTTATGATCTTGAAAATTTATTTAAGCCCCATGATGAATATGAGATTGAAAACAATGTTTGCAGTAATATTAAAAGTGGGTTTGGAAGAGTGTCAACTTTAGATCCCACATATTTGGAAATTTTTGATAAAAGTGGGTTTGAAGAGGTCATGACTTTAGTTAATGTTAATCCCACTATTTTGAAAGAGTGTCAACTTTGCATCTGTGTGGATCATGTTGAGAATATGTTATGTGATAGCTATTTTTTTGAATTTTCTTATGATCCTACATGTAATTATTATGAAAAAGGAAAATATTGTTGTAGAAATTTTCATGTTACTAAATTACTTCTCTTCATGTCAAGATTGCTATCGACTCTTTCTTTTTCCATGCATATGCTAGTTTTTGCTTGCCTTGATAATTTGTTTGCTTAAAAAATGCCTATGCATAAGAAGTATGTTATACTTAGATGTGTTTTTCTCGTGTTTTATGATGCTCACTTTGTGCTTCAATTCTTCTCTTTTATGTGAGCATCATTGAAATCTCCATGCCTAGCTAAAAGGCTTTAAAGAAAAGCGCTTGTTGGGAGACAACCCAATATTTTTCCTTGCTGTTTTGCAAAAATAAATCATATACCGCTGGTTAGATGTGTTTTTTTGGTTTAAATTAGTGTTTGTGCCAAGCAACGCCTTTAGGATGATTTGGGTGAAAGTTGATTCGATCTTGCTGAAAAACAAAAACTTTTGCGCTCACGAGATTATTTGTCTTTTTTAACAAAAGAGTGATTTTGAGATGATTCTTTTTGCAGAAAATTAATAGACAAATTTATCACTTTAATCAATATTTTTCAGAATTTTTGGAGTTACATAAGTAGTCCAAATATTCATATTGCTACAGGATGTTCTGTTTTTGACAGATTTTATTTTCTTTTGTGTTGTGTGCTTGTTTTGATGATTCTATTGTTTTATTTGATGATTTTTTGCCATAGAAAAGTTGGAATACAGTAGATATAATGCAAAATCAAAATATGAATAGGTTTGAAACAGTACTTATAGTAGTGGTTTGCATTCTTATATTAACGGATCTCATAAAGGTTTAGTTGAGTTTTGTGTGATTGAAGTTTTCAAGTTTTGGGTGATCTTACGATGGATGAAGGAATAAGGATTAGCAAAAGGCTAAGCTTGGGGATGCCCGAGGCACCCCAAGGTAATATTCAATAAGTAGCAAGCAACTAAGCTTAGGGATGCCCCGAGTGGCATCCTCGCTTTCTTCTAACAACCATCGGTATTTTACTTGAAGCTATATTTTTATTCGGCACATATTATGAGTTTTGCTTGGAGTGTCTTGTATTATATGAGTCTTTGCTTGTTTTACTTTGTGATTTAAGTCTTGAATCCTTGCTGAACACACCTTTTTGAGAGAGCCAAAAATTATGCTATGCTTGCTCCTATGCTTCACTTCAAGTTTTAGAGCCATGGATTTGCTCTAGTACTTCACTTATATATTTTTGAGAATGGTGTGCTTTGTTATTTTTGAAGAAATTCTATCTTGCTTCACTTAAATTATTTTGAGAGAAAGAAAAATTATGCTCATGTTCTTCACTTATATTTGTTTGAGCTTATCAAAAGCAACATATGAAAAAAGTCCCAAAGTGATAGATATCCAAGGAGGATATAATAAAAAAATTCATGAAGATCATCAGACAAAATAAACTTGATTCTTAGTAATGGTTTTGAGATATGACGATATGATATGCGAGTCATGTTGATGAGTACTTGTGCTTTAGTAAGAATATTGATGTTAAGGTTTGTGATTCCCTATGCAAACACGAAAGTCAATAGTTATGCAATGAAATTTAAATCCTACTTATGGTGCATTATTCGTGTTCCTTATGCTTAATTCTTGGGTGCGAGATTTTTCGCTTTTTGGTTGATCACTTCTCAATCTTTTTTCTAGCCTTCATTTTTCACTAAGTATAAAACAATTTTGCCTTATGATTCCACTATACCTACCTATATGCGGTATTTCCATGCCGTTCTAAGCAAATTTGCATGTGCCATCTCTAATATTCAAAATAAACTTCTCTTTTGTGTGCTCTACCACTCGCGAGGCGGTGAAGGGTGGCCAATATTTTCCATGCTAGATGTGTTATTCTCACGATGAGTGTTTATTCACTTGTCATTGCACGAGAGTACGACAGAGGTATTGGGGATGCCCAGTCCCGATGAAAATTGAATTTACTTTATGTTGTCAAATAATAAATTCCTTGGAAAGTGTTGGTATGGAGGGCACCTATGGATACGGTTGGCCATGGACAGTGAAAGTAATGGTGGAAAAAGGAATAAACTTTATTTTTTGTTTGGGAGCCGCCTATGATGTACTCCCTCCGTCCGGAAATACTTGTCGCACAAATAGATAAAACTGGATGTATCTAGAACTAAAATACGTCTAGATACATTCATTTCCATGACAAGTATTTCCGGACGGAGGGAATATCTAGAATGGAATGTGTTGGGAGCTCTAAGTCGTTTTTGTTGGTGGGAAAAGTATGCCTCTCAAAAATGTTTTTATCTCACAATTTAAGCTTTGAGCTCTCGCACATCTACAAATCCCTACTTCCCTCCGTGAAGGGCCTTTCTTTTACTTATGCAATTTTTATTTTGAATTTGAGTGTCCATCTTCTCTTATAAAGCACCAACTAAGGGGCACTATGGTCGTATTTTAGCATTGGGTGTAGCTAATATTCGAGTGTGTTTCATGAATGGATCAATGATTGAGCATAATGGGCTAGGGATAACTTGCTTTAGTGTTGATATTTTGAAAGACATGGTTGCTTGTTCGTATGCTTGAGTACCAAAGTCTTCATGTCAAAACTAGACTATTGCTTTGAATCATATAAAAGTCCATATGTCCATGCTATAAAGAAAAGAAATGCAATGAACATGTTAGGCAGCATTCCACATAAAAAATTCTGCTTTTATCATTTACCTACTTGAGGACGAGTAAGAATTAAGCTTGGCGAGGCTGATATGTCTCCAACGTATGTATAATTTTTGATTGTTCCCTGCTGTTACATTATCATTCTTGGATGTTTTACAATCATTTTATAGTCATTTTATATCATTTTTGTTAACCTATTGACATAGTGCTGAGTGCCAGTTGCTATTTTCTGCATGTTTTTTACATCACATGAAATCAATATCAAACGGAGTCTAAACACAGCGAAGCTGCTTGAGGATCTTTTTGGACTAGAAGACATCGCTTGGGCCAGGAAAGCGCCTGGGGGGGGTGCTCCGAGGGGAGCACAACCCACGAGGGGCGCCTAGAGGCCCAGGTGCACCCTAGTGGGTTTTTCCCACCTCGGGTGCCCCCTGAACCGCCTCTTTGCTCTATAAATACCCCAATATTCCAGAAACCATAGGGGAGTCAACGAAAATCAATTCCAGCCGCCACAGAGTCTAGAACCACCAGATCCAATCTAGACACCATCATGGAGGGGTTCACCACTTCCATTGGTGCCTCTGTGATGATGCGTGAGTAGTTCTTTCTAGACCTATGGGTCCGTAGTTAGTAGCTAGATGGCTTCCTCTCTCTCTCTCTTGATTATCAATACAATGGTCTCTTGGAGATCCATATGATGTAAGTCTTTTGTGGTGTGTTTGTTGGGATCCGATGAACTTTGAGTTTATGATCAGATCTATGTTTTTATCCATGAAAGTTATTGGAGTCTTCTTTGATCTCTTATATGCATGATTGATTATAGCCTCGTATTTATTCTCTGATATTTGGGTTTTGTTTAGCCAACTTGATCCATTTATCTTGCAATGGGAAGAGGTGCTTTATGATGGGTTCGATCTTATGGTGCTTGATCCCAGTGATAGAAAGGGAAACAACACTTATTTATCATTGCTTTTAAGGATAACAAGATGGGGTCTATTTCTACATAAATAGATCTTGTCTACATTATTTCATCGTTCTTACTGAATTACTCCATTTTTCCATGAACTTACTACACTAGATGCATGCTGGATAGCGGTCGATGTGTGGAGTAATAGTAGTAGATGCATGCAGGAGTCGGTCTACTATTCTTGGACGTGATGCCTATATAATGATCATTGCCTGGATATCATCATGATTATTTGAAGTTCTATCAATTGCCCAACAGTAATTGTTTTCCCACCGTTTGCTACTTTTCTCGAGAGAAGCCACTAGTGAAACCTACGATCCCCGGGTCTCTTTTCATCATATTTGCCTTTGTGATCTATTTTCCTTTGCATTTATTTTCAGAACAATTAAACCAAAAATACAAAAATACCTTGCTGCAATTTATTTGTTCCGTGATCTATTTATCCTATCTACCACTTTTATCTCACGTTATTTGCCTATCTTGAGGTGTCGTACCCGAAAGGGATTGACAACCCCTTTAACACGTCGGGTTGCGGGTATTTGTTATTTTTGTGTGGAGGTGTTGTTTACGTGGTGTGAGGAATTTCTCCTACTGGTTCGATAACCTTGGTCTCAACACTGTTGGAAATACCTACCATCGCTATACTGCATCATCGCTTCCTCTTTGGGGAAATATCAACGTAGTTCTAGCACACATCACCCACCAGGGCGCGCCTAGGCCCCGAGGCGCGCCCCGGTAGGTTGTGCCCACCTCGGTGACCTTCTGCACCCCCTCTTTGCCCTATAAATTCTCAAATATTCCAAAAACCCTCACGGAGAACCTAGATTGGAAGTTCCGCCACCGCAAGCCTCTGTAGCCACCAAAAACCAATCGGGAGGCCGTTCTGGCACCATGCCGGAGGGGGAGATCATCTCCGTTGGCCATCTTCATCATCCCGGCGGCCACGACGATGAGGAGCGAGTAGTCAACCCTCGGGGCTTAGAGTTTGTACCAGTAGTTATGTGTTTAATCTCTCGCGCGCGCGATCTTGAGATGTCACAATCTTGATATATCATGGGCTTTGTTAAAATAGATGGATCATGTGATGTTTGTCCCCTCTCTACTCTTGTTGTGATGAATTGAATCTTTACCCTTTGAAGTTTTGTCTTTTTAGATTGATTGTTCAGATATGAGAACACATGATATATATCTTGCATATGAATACCCATGGTGACAATGGGGTATTATTTTTATTCACTTGATATATGTTATGGCACTCAACTTGTGGATTCCTGAGGTGACTTTGGGGGTAATCTATGCATAGGGGTTGATGCATGTTTTTATTATGTTTTCTCCGATAGAAACTTTGGGGTCTCCTTGTGGTTCTTTGTGTGGATTGAGTATTATGGTCATGAAGTTGTTTGATGCATATGGTAGAATTAACTCATGGATACTTGGTGACATTGGAGTCTCTAGGTGACATTACAGTTGGTTGATGTATGTCATATGGTGTTATTATAGTACGAACTCTTGATAGATCGATCGGAAAGAATAGCTTTGTGTTATTTTAGTATGAACTCTACGATAGATTGATTGGAAAGAATAGCTTGGAGGTGGTTTTGTACACTACAAACAATTCCTATCTTTTGTTCTCTGCCAATAGGAACTCAGGAGTGATTCTTTATTGCACTTTGAGGGATAATCATATGATCCAACTATGTTAGCATTGTTGAGAGATTGCACTAGTGAAAGTATGCACCCTAGGCCTCATTTTCCATCATTGCAATACCATTTGTGCTCCGTTTTACTATTTACTACCTTGCTGTTTTTTTATTATCCGCACTTCAAAAACTCATATCTACTATCCATACAATACTTTTATCACCATCTCTTCGCCGAACTAGTGCACCTATACAATTTGCCATTGTATTGGGTGTCTTGGGGACACAAGAGATTTCTTGTATTTGATTGCAGGGTTGCCTTAGAGAGACTATCTTCATCCTATGCCTGCCACGGATTGATAAACCTTAGGTCATCCACTTGAGGGAAAATTGATATTGTCCTATAAAACTCTGCGCTTGGAGGCCCAACACAAGTCTACAAGAATAAAGTTGCGTAGAAGACATCTGGGGGTCGGGTGTGGATTACCTGCCTAGATAGACGAGGCCGAGTAGCGTGAAGGAGGGTCGCCGACGAGGAGGCGGCACTGCAAGCAAGGAGAGAAGGTTTTAACTTGGAAAGGAAGGCGGAAAAAGGGGAAATGTGGCTTTTGGTAAGGGGGAGGGGGCAGGGAGGTAGATATTTCGGTGGAAGCCGAAACTTTTGATGGGTGCAGCGAAAAAACTGGCGCACAAAGTGTCATCAGACACAGTCCCTTATTCAGCATTGTGTATGATATGTGAACATCACAAACGATTCATATAGCTTAACCCATGTGTGATGAGTTTGAACGTCAGAAATTTTGGTTTGAATTTCCCTGGTTACAGTGGTCATCCACGTCATTGCATAATTTGGGTACACAAAGGAGACTACATCACACCCAAACTTCTTAATCGAGCAAGTTCAGCAATTAAACAGGACTAGCTGACCTAAACAATACTCTAAAAAATTAAAGACTGACACTCTTAATTAAACAAAACAAAGAGTACTACTATGGCTGGTGCTCATCGATCTTCACCGCCTCTTTCATATCCAGCTCACACCCGACAATCACCTTGGGAAGGGGCTCTGTTGACCCACAAGTACATGTGGTCAATTGTAGCCTTTTCGATAAGTAAGAGTGTCGAACCCAACGAGGAGCACAAGGAAATGGCAAGTGGTTTTCAGCAAGGTGATGTCTGCAAGTGCTAAAATTGTAAGTAGCGGAGTGGTTTGATAGCAAGATAATTTGTAACGAGGAAGAAACGCTAGTAGTAACAAAGGTGAAGCAAGGTAGCCCAATCCTTTTGAGGCAAAGGATAGGCCAAAACGGCTCTTATTATAAGCAAAGTGTTCTTGAGGGTACACGGGAATTTCATCTACTCACTTCATCATGTTGGCTTAATTCGTGTTCGCTACTTTGATAATTTGATATGTGGGTGGACTGGTGCTTAGGTGTTGTTCTTAATTGAAAAATCCTCCTACTTTTGATTAACCCTCTCGCAAGTATGCGCAACTACGAGAAGTGTATTAAGAATAAATTCTAACCATGGCATTAAAGTTTGGATCCAATCGGTCCCTTACGGAATAGCGCATAAATTGGGGTTTAAGCTCTATCACTCTTGCAACCCACCATCTAATACCTACTCCACAATGCATTCCCTTAGGCCCAAATATGGTGAAGTGTCATGTATTCGACGCTAACATGACACCACTAAGGGAATCATAACATACATATCATCAAAATATCGAACACATATCAAGTTCACATGATTACTTGCAACATGATTTCTCCCGTGACCTCAAGAATGAAAGTAACTACTCACAAATGATAATCATGCTCAAGATCAGAGGGGTATTAAATAGTATAATGGATCTGAACATATAATCTTCCACCAAATAAACCATATAGTAATCAACTACAAGATGTAATCAACTCTATTAGTCACCCACAAGCACCAATCTATAGTTCCGGTACAAAGATTGAACACAAGAGATGAACTAGGGTTTGAGAGGAGTTGGTGCTGTTGAAGATGTTGATGAAGATAGCCCACCCCAAGGTGGGATAGTTGTTGGTGATGATGATGACGATGATTTCCCCCTTCGGGAGGGAAGTTCCCCTGGCGGAATCGCTCTGCCAGAGGGCAAAAGTGCTCCTGCCCAAGTTCCGCCCCGAGACGACGGCGCTTCATCCCGAAAGTCCTCTCCTTATTTTTTTCTAGATCAAAATGACTTATATACCAGAAGAGGGGCACCAGAGGTGGGCCAAGGAGGGCAGCCCCCACCAAGGCGCGCCTGGGCCTCCTGGCGTGCCTAGGTGGGTTGTGCCCACCTGGTGGCCCCCCTCCGGTACTTATTTGCTCCAAAAATTCTTATTTATTCCATAAAAAATCCTCGTGGAGTTTCAGCTCATTTGGAGTTGTGCAGAATAGGTAGCTTGACGTAGCTTTTTCAGGTCTTAATTTCCAGCTGCCAGAGTTCTCCCCCTTTGTGTATACCTTGCATATTATGAGAGAAAAGGCATTAGAATTACTCCAAAAAGCATTATTGTATAGTAAAACAACATAAATAATAGTAGGAAAACATGATGCAAAATGGACGTATCAACTCCCCCAAGCTTAGACCTCGCTTGTCCTCAAGCGAAAACCGAAATCGAAAAACATGTCCACAACCTTAGAGAGAGAGAGGTGTTGATAAAAAAATAGGGACATAGCAGCATCATGTAACTTATTATAACAACAAGAAAGTTTAACATAAAACTTTTATCATAGACTTCTCATGAACAAGTGACAATTCATCACAACATCGAAGTATAAAGCATAAACTCTATTGGAAACCAACAAACTGTGTTCTCACTCAACTTTGCAACCACAATTCATCATCTTTTCAGGAAGGGTCATGTATCGGAGCCTTTAGGCAAGTCCACATACTCAACCATCATTTAGTCTTCTATGATTACTAACACTCACCGTGTACACATGAGCAAAACGTTTTGACCGGACACATAGAAAGATAGGGGCATATAATTTTGCCTCCCAAAGCATTCACCTCAAGGGTGATGTCAACAATAATAACTCATGCTACCCATATTCAACTGGATATATGTGCCTAGATCTTTCCTCACCACATGATGCTTGCCAAAGGAGAAAAATAAAAGGAATAGAGAGAAAAAATTTGACTCTTGCATGAAAGTAAATACGTGAAAGTAAAAGATAGGCCCTTTGCAGAGGGAAGCAGAGATTGCCATGCGCTTTTTGTTTGTATGCTCAGCCCCTTAGTGCAAGAGAAAGTCACGTTATATTGCCCCTTGTGATGGCAACCTTTATGATGCAGTATTTTGCTTTTATTCTTCACCATCACAAGTTCGTACAACGCTCAATTTTCCCTACGCTAAATGATCTTACACTTTTAGAAGCAATTTTGATTGCCCTTTTTGCACCGATGACAACTTACTTGAAGGATCTTACTCAGTCCGTAGGTAGGTATGGTGGACTCAAACAAGATTTGGGTTTAGGGGTTTTGGATGCACTAGTAGTTTCTCTACTTTGTGTGGAGTTTTTGGCTAGCAAAGATAGGGGCAAGCACCACATGTTGAAGGATATATGACAATATAACTTCTATGCAAATATGAAGAAACATAAATCATTAAGTTGTCTTCCTTGTCCAAGGTCAACAATTTTGGCATATAATATTTTGATGAGTTCTCACAATCACAAAAGATTTCTAGGATAGTGTATTTGTATGTGAATCTTCTCTTCCCTTATTAATTCTTTCATGAGTTGCATCATGGATCAATGTTATGTTTGTCAATCTACAATAAAATTTTATGCTTATACTTTTCCTTGTGTTATGTCATCACCTACTATAAGATTAGCATATGATCTTTTTCATTTATTTCCTTTCATTTTATTGAAACAAGAAAGTAAAGAAGGCAAAACTCAAAGTAAACTTTATTATATATCTCGCACACAATTACAAGGATTGATCAGTAAGCAAACTCTTGAAAAGAAAGGATCGAACAAAACTTTTATTCATCCAATAGCAAAAGATAACCATGGATCGAACTAACAAAGTAAAAGGCAAAAGATAGTGGATATGATACGATACTAGGGCACCTCCCCCAAGCTTGGCGAAAGCCAAGGGGAGTGCCCATACCCGATACTCAGTTTTCTTTTGGTGGTGAAGAAGAAGGTGGTGGTGATGAAGTAGAAGGGTTGTCTTTCTTCCTACCTTACGCCTGAGGATGGAATTCTCATGTTTCAGTTCACGGATCTCCCACTCAAGCTCCAACACCTTTTTGCATAAATCTTGCTTATTTTCATGCAAGAGACGAAAAGGGATAAACTGGATCTTAGGCCTCTTTGCTTTGTTAGGAAGACTTGACTTCTTAAATTAAATGTGCATGTCCCCAGGATGGGGCAATGGAACTTCATCCTCCACCGAGCTCGTCTCCTCCTTCCTCTCAGGATCATAGTCTTCGTCTTCATCCGAAGTCCAGCCATAGTGCTCCACACCCCCATAGATCTTGAAGTTTGTGATATAGTCTACAACATAACTCTCGCTCTCCGAGTCTTGGGACGACATATTTTCAGATTTGACAGGAAAACAGCGAGAAAAGAAAACAAGAGATTTCTCCGCGATATGGAGGTCAACATGTTCGGGGGGTATATAAAGATTTTTTATCTTGGGGGAAAAGCAGAATAGAAGAAAAACGGAGTCCGGAAAGTACCCGAGGTGGGCACAACCCACCGGGGCGCGCCTGGCGCGCTCCCTGGTGTATTGTTCCCACCAGGGTCACTTTCCTGGAAATTTCTTTTTTTCCTAATTATTAAAATATTCCAAAACTAATAAAAAATATTTTTGCGGATTTTTTGGAGTCCGTTTACTTATCATATCATGTACCTCCATTTTTTCATGATTCTGGGGTGTTCTGGAAGGTTTCCTTTATGTGATCTTCCGGTGTGAAAGTTTGGATGGTATTGCTTTCAACATTAATGAACTTACCTGAGATATAGTGTTTTATTAATTGCCCATTGACATCCTTCGGGTTAGTACCTTGAGCATTATTTATTCTGATGGCTCTGGACGGATAGACCTCCTCAATGACATAGGGTCCTTCCCATTTGGAGAGGAGTTTTCCTGCAAAGAATCTAAAACAAGAGTTGTACAAAAGAACATATTCTCCAACTTTGAACTCACGCTTTTGGATTCTTTTGTCATGCCATCTTTTAACCCTTTCTTTGAATAACTTTGCATTTTCATAAGCCTGGGTTCTCCATTCATCTAATGAGCTAATATCAAATATCCTCTTTTCACCAGCAAGTTTGAAATCATAATTGAGTTCTTTAATTGCCCAATAAGCTTTGTGTTCTAACTCAAGAGGCAAATGACAAGCTTTTCCATAAACCATTTTATATGGAGACATACCCATAGGGTTTTTATAAGTTGTTCTATGAGCCCAACGTGCATCATCTAATTTCTTAGACCAATTCTTCCGGGACCTATTGACAGTCTTTTGTAAGATTAGTTTTGTTTCTCTATTGCTAAGTTCAACTTGACCACTATAGTGAGGATGATAAGGTGATGCAATTCTATGGTTAACATCATACTTAGCAAGCATTTTACGGAAAGCACCATGAATAAAGTGTGAACCACCATCAGCCATTAAATATCTAGGGACTCCAAACCTTGGGAAAATAACTTCCTTAAGCATTTTAATAGAGGTGTTGTGATCAGCACTACTAGTTGGAATAGCTTCTACCCACTTAGTAACATAATCAACAGCAACCAAAATATGTGTATACCCATTAGAGGAAGGAAAAGGTCCCATGAAATCAAATCCCCAAACATCAAATGGTTCAACAACAAGTGAATAATTCATAGGCATTTCTTGACGCTTACCAATATTACCTATTCTCTGACATTCATCACAAGACGAGACAAACTTACGGGCATCTTTGAAGAGAGTAGGCCAATAAAAACCAGCTTGCAATATTTATGAGAGGTTTTGTCTCCTGCCTGATGTCCTCCATAAGCTTCAAAGTGAAATTTCCGTAGGGTTTGTTCATGTTCATGCTCAGGTACACAAAGTCTAATAATACTATCTACTCCTTCTTTATAAAGAAGTGGGTCATCCCAAAAGTAATGTCTTAAATCATAGAAGAATTTTTTCTTTTGTTGGTATGTGAAGCTAGGTGGTATGTATTTAACAAGAATATAATTAGCATAGTCAACATACCAAGGTGTACTATTAGAATCATTTATTGCAGCTAATTGTTCATCAGGAAAGCTATCGTTAATAGGTTATAGGTCATCAAGAATATTTTCAAGCGTAGACAAGTTATCAGCTACGGGGTTCTCTGCTCCTTTCACTACTGGAATCAGCTTCTTTGCCATCCGACATGGCGGACGGCAAAGGCACAGATCCCGGACGACAAACTCCTTTGCCGTCAGCCAGCATATGACAAACTGTCCGGCTGGACACGTGCCAGCAAAGGCCTTCTTTTCCGCCCGCTTTGTAGAAACATATGGCAAAGGATTGTGTCGTCCGCCATTCGAGGCCAGCAGACGGCAAAGACAACATAAGGCAGTGGTGTGGGGTGAGAGCCATTATGGGGTTAACAACGCTCTTTGTCGTCCGCCATCGAACGATAAAGAGCTTAGCTAGGGCAGCACTAGGAAGCTGCCATGTGGCTAGCTATACCGTCTGCCAGCAGACGGCATAGATGGCCCTGTTTGCCAGGCCTATTTGATCACTTTGCCACTCGCTTGTAGATGGGAAAATGACCAAATAGGTAGCCAGTGTTCCCAGTTTGCACAGGTGACTGCCACATGTCCTCTTTGCCGTCAGCTAGCGGACAACAAAGAGGCTATACATCCCCTATTTTTATTTAAATCCAATTAATTAGACATGGTTTCAAACACAGATATACATGCATACATATCCAACATATGTAACATCATGTCCATCAACATATTTCATCAAATCCAACAACATAGTTCAACATATCCATATATACATAACCAGAAACAAGTTTCCTACAACATATCCATATAGGTATACATATCCAAACAAGTTTTCATAAACAACAAGGAAGCACCAGAATAATAGTACACTCCATGAATCCAAGCTTCCTCATGTAAAGCAAATCTGCAAGTTGGGAAAGATGAAAGTTAGAAGAAGAAGATGATGATGATGAAGAAGACTAGTTAGAAGAAGAAGAAGAAGAATACTAGTTAGAAGAAGAAGAAGAAGAAGATTTTTTTTCTTCTCTTTCCTTTTCTCCTCTCCTCTTCTTTATCTTCTTCTTATTCTAACTAAGGTAAGTAAAAATGCCATTTTATTGCTAAGCTAGGTAAAATGCTATGTGTAGGTCATTTTAGAGCTAAGCTAGGTAAATAGGTCATTTTGGAGCTTAGTAAGGTTATTATGTCATTTTCGAGGAAAATAAGCTAAGTCTATATCATTTTGGAGGTAACAACGATTATCATGCCATTTTTGACCTAAGTATGCTAAGTATGTCATAAATGAACTGAATAAGCTAAGTTTAGCTCATTTTTTTATCTAACATAGGTAATTATGCCATTTAGGAGGAAAATAAGCTAAGTATCCATTTGTAAAGCAAAACATTAGAGAAAACTTACCCTCATCACAACAAGTATGATGAAGATTGCAACTAAGGTAACAATTGATCCAACGGCATAATGATACCAAGCCTCATTATCAATGGCATATTTTCTAATCTTCTTAAGCTTCAGGAGCACTGCATCCATTTTCAAGCACATTGCATTCATCTTCATCTTGTGATCATTGATGACATCGGCAACATACAACTCCAATGTCATCTTCTCTTCTTCAATTCTTTTAATTTTTTCTTTCAAATACTCATTTTCTTTTTCAACTAAATTTAACTTCTCGACAAGAGGGTCGGTTTAAAATTCCGGTTCACATACCGCCTAGATTAAAATATCTCTATGTCAACTTGATGGTCATAATTGTCATAAATGCGAAATGCAGCAAATAGTTATGAAATAGAATTTCCCACATCCGAATCATAAAACGGGCGAGGGCCGACGGGGACGAACATCAAGACCATGGCACTATGTATAAGAAACAATCATACAAATTACGAAAATTATACATACCAACTATATAAATCATACAATCATCGAAATAACTATATAAATCAAGTACAGCATAAAAATTTGAATACCTAATATCACTGTCGATAATGATGTGCTCATCATCATCATTAATAAATGCATCATCATCATCACTATCGGTAATGACGTGCTTATCATCATCATTAATAAATGCATCATCATGTGGAAGGCCACCTTTACGTAATCGTTCAAGCATTGACAGGTCATCCGCAGCAGTAACTTCTTCTTGTTCCAACTCTTCTTGTTCTGGCTCAGGTGAGAAGTCGGATTCACTATCATTATCTACTTCAATGTTCTGGGGTGGAGTAAAGCGGTTCTCGAAATGTTTTTTGGCAGGACGTGTTTCTTGGAAGAATTCTCCTTCGTCATATATGTCTTGGTTAATGTGAGGTTCATAATCCTCTTCATTAGGGGCACGTGGTCTAACACGTGGCGGCACTTCATAAACAACATCCCAACCACTGATATTTGGATCACTTTGATAGGCCCACGGTAGATAGAAAACTTGGGTTGCCTGTTGAGCCGTAATATAGGCATCGGGAACATCCAAATGGGTGCTTTGTTTGATTTCGAATAGCCCTATATGTTCATGAGTCCTTCTAGTCTCCCTGGGCTGGAACCAATAACATCTGAAGACTACGACGTTTGGTGGGTTTTCACCATAGAATTGAAGTTCATAAATTGCTTCAACTCTTCCATATTACTCGATACCTCCTTCGTCGATAGCAGAGACACAACAATTTGTAGACTTTCGGTCGGCCATAGATAGCTCTTCGCCATAGGTACGAAAGAGATACCCGTTGATGTCATAATTGTCAAATGAACGAACCTTATAGTCAAAACCATTAGCTACTTGTCTCAATTCGGCATCCATAATCTCTGAATTAGCCTACAAGTTTAATACAAAAGGATTGTTGCATTAGTCACAAATTAGCCAAAGAAATGAAAGGGTCTAATGGAAATTACTGTTTTTTTGAACCAAGTGATCAAACCGGGATATTCGCCTCCTTGCTTTGCCAGAACCTCATACTCTTCGACGAAATCCTTTTGGATCACCGCTCCATACGAGAATATGACGACGTATCGACTGCATCAAATATCCAGGAATAAGAGCAGTTCAAAGAAATTAGAAGTTGCGAAACAATGTACCAAGATCTTACTCGATGTATGGCCTCACTTCTGTTAGGTTGTTAAAGAGATACAGCGAAATGGTCCTCCATTCTTCAACATCCAACAATACTGGTTTCCAACCACTGGCTGGTGCAAGATTCCCTTTGAATAGGCTGAGGTTGGATTGACACTTTTTAGGGTCGTCAGCATTGTACCGAGGCTTCGGATTATGCAAATGACGATTTTTGGCTTCGTAGTGTGCTGTCATGAAGTTTGCCGCCTCCTCAGTGATAAATAACAACTACCATCGGTGCAAGTTACATGAGGCGGGGCGTTGAACACTAGATCCACATCCCACAAGTGAAGCCAGCGCCCGGCGTCCTGCAATAATAGTTCTGGTAGCCGATGACGGTGGAACACCTTGGCGAATTTGTCTGGCAGCCTCTGCGATGAGGATTAAAGCCAAGTTTTGAAATTTCAATCAAGCAAACCAACTTGAGTTAGTTTGTGTGTTTCAAGTTTCAACACTTAGCTTTCAATCGTCATCTGTGAGGCTGCCAGACAAATTCGCAATGGTGTTCGACCGCCATCAACACCGAGAACTGTTGCTACTGGACGCAGGACCCCTGTGTCACTTGTGGGACATGGATGTAGTATTTGACACCGACGACCACATGTACCTCGCACTGATGATACTTGCTATTTAGGGTACAATCGACACCAAGGAACCCCCTAATTCGCAATGGTGTTCGATCGCCATCGACACCGAGAACAATTGCTTTAGGACGCCGGACGTCAGCGTCACTTGTGGGACGTGTATGTATTGTCGGGGTGTGGGTCGGGGTGTCTTTTTCTTCTTCTTCTTCTTTCTGTTTTTTCCTAAGGTATGGCGACGCACGATCGACGGGTCAGCACTCGGACCGGGGGTTCTCGGCATGGGCGTCGGGACCGGCGGGACCCACTGGCTCCACCATCTATCCCCTCGGCAACCCCCTTCCTTTTTCCCTTTTTCCTCTTCTTCTACTTATTCTTCTTTTTTTCAATTTTTTCCTTATTCTAATTATCTAAACCTAAATCTGGCAGTAACCTAATCCTGCCACTATAACCTAAACCTAAACACAAAAAATAGTAGAAAAAATCACCTTGGCTCGGCGGTGGTGGAGGAGGCGGCGGGCGCCGGGGCGCCACCGCGGCGGCGGGGGCGGGGCGGCGAGCCGGGGCCACGGCGGGTGTGGTGCGGCAAGCCAGGTTGGGGTGACAGGGGTGGGG
>NC_041385.1:567592160-567671566 GCF_002162155.2 Triticum dicoccoides
GTGGCGGCGGGGCGGTGTGGCGATGGTGGCGGCGGGGTGGTGGGGTGATGGGGCAGGGTGGCATGGCGGCGGGGCGGTGGGGCGATGGGACGGGATGGCAGGGCGAGGTGGCGGGGCGGAGCGGCGGTCGAGGGCGGCGGCACGGGTGGTGAAGAAGGAGATTAAGAGAGAGAGAGAGGGGTGGGGGCGCGGACGCGGCCCCTTTTCTGCTAGTAGGTCACAGTTCTTTGCAGTCTGCTAGAAGACGACAAAGAGCGTACCTAGTGGGGTGGGGCCGGGGGAAAATGGAGACCTAACGGCCATTTTCTTCCCCGTCTGCTTGCGGACGACAACGAAGTTTTGCCGTTAGGTCATCCTCGTAAGCCCACCACCCACCCTCTTTGCCGCCCCTAGCGGACGACAAAGATATGCTGATGGCAAAGCCTTCCGTTGCCGTTCGCTGCCTCTTTGCCATTCGTTTTCTGGTGGCTGATGGCAAAGCCTTTCTTTACCGTCCTCTAGCTGACGGAAAAGAGTCAACACACAGCAAATCTGCTGATTCCAGTAGTGTTTCTTATGAGTGATATGCAAATCAAATTCTTGTAGCAGAAGAACCCACATAATGAGTCTAGGTTTAGCATCTTTCTTTTCCATAAGATATTTTATAGCAGCATGATCAGTGTGAAAAATTACTTTAGAATCAACAATGTAAGTGTTGGGGAACACGGTAATATAAAAAATTTCCTACGATCACACAGATCTATCTAGGAGATGCATAACAACGAGGGTGGAGAGTGTGTCCACGCACTCTCGTAGACCGAAAGCGGAAGCGTTTCAATAACGCGGTTGATGTAGTCGAATGTCTTCGTGATCCAACCTATCCAAGTACCGAACATACAACACCTCTGCGTTTAGCACACATTCAGCTCGATGACGTCCCTCGTGCTCTTGATCCAGTTAAGGATGAGAGTGAGTTGTGTCAGAATGACGGCATGGTGACGGTGATGATGATGCTACCGGCGCAGGGCTTCGCCTAAGATCTACGATGGTATGATCGAGGTGTGTAACTGTGGAGGGGGCACCGCACATCGTTAAGAGAAACTTGTGTGTCTTTGGGGTGCCCCTGCCCCCGTATATAAAGGAGGAAGGGAGAGAGGCCGGCCCCCTAGGGGCGCGCCAAGTGTATGGAGTCCTACTAGGACTCCTTTACCTTTTAGGAGTAGGAGAGAAGGAAGGAGGGAGGGAGTAGGAAAGGGCAAGGGGGGTGCCGCCCCCTTCCCCTAGTCCAATTCAGACCCATGGAGGGGGTACCTCCCCTTGGCCTACTTCCTGTATTTCCCGTATGGCCCAATAAGGCCCATTACTTCTCCCGGTGAATTCTTCTAACTCCCCGGTACTCCGAAAGATACCCGAATCACTCGTAACCTTTCCGATGTCCGAATATAGCCTTCAAATATATCAATATTTACGTCTCGGCCATTTGGAGACTCTTCGTCATGTCCGTGATCTCATCCGGGACTCCGAACAAACTTCGGTCATCAAAACACATAACTCATAATACAAATCGTCATCGAAAGTTAAGTGTGCGGACCCTACATGTTCGAGAACTATGTAGACATGATTGAGACACATCTCCGATCAATAACCAATAGCGGGACCTGGATGCTCATATTGGCTCCTACATATTCTTCGAAGATCTTTATCGGTCAGACCGCATAACAACATACGTTGTTCCCTTTGTCATCGGTATGTTACTTTCCCGAGATTTGATTGTCGGTATCATTATACCTAGTTCAATCTCATTACCGACAAGTCTCTTTACTCGTTCTGTAATACTTCATCTCGCAACTAACTCATTAGTCACATTGGTTGCAAGGCTTAGGGTGATGAGCATTACCGAGAGTGCCCAGAGATACCTCTCCGAAACACGGAGTGGCCAATCCTAATCTTGCTCTATGCCAATCGAACAAACACCTTCGTAGACACCTGTAGAGCATCTTTATAACCACCCTTTTACGTTGTGACGTTTGATAGCACACAAGGTGTTCCTCCGGTATTCGTGAGTAGCATAGTCTCATAGTCTGACGAACATGCAATGTCATGAAGAAAGCAGTAGCAATGAAACTGTAACGATCATAATTCTAAGCTAACAGATGGGTCATGTCCATCACATCATTCTCCTAATGATGTGATCCCGTTCATCAAATGACAACACATGTCTATGGTTAGGAAACATAACCATCTTTGATTAACGAGCTAGTCTAGTAGAGGCATACTAGGGACAATATGTTTTGTCTATGTATTCACACATGTACTAAGTTTCCGGTTCATACAATTCTAGCATGAATAATAAACATTTATCATGATATAAGTAAATATAAATAACAACTTCATTATTGCCTCTAGGGCATATTTCCTTCAGTCTCCCACTTGTGTAGCGACCAGACCTCAAACAGTTTAGTCTCTGTGAATCAATGTCATCCCTGGATCGGTAATGCTGACACGCACAGTACTTGAGGATTTGTAACAGAGTTTCAATCACACACTTATTACATTGAATTTCTCAAAAGAGAACTTATTACAATAATATGGCTTAAGGCCATCTAAAAACGATAACAGCGTTAGGCTTGGAAGATAGAGTGAGTCCATCAACTCCAACGGCATAGCTGAGGGAACGACAATGACTGTCGGGGAAGCTGATCCACGAACACCTATGGGGACCGGCGGACCGAGCCCCTTTCGGTTCGGCGGGGGGCGGAGATCGCACGAAGAGCGGATCGAGGCGAAGCACACGAGCAGTTTACCCAGCTTCAGAGCTCTCCGGAGAGATAATACTCCTACTGCTGCTTGTCTGATTGTATTGAGTTCTTGATTGGGGGCGCTGAGTGCTACAGTACATACGAGCTGCTAACGAGACCGAGTGTGAGTGTTTTCTGGTTTCGAACCCCCCTCTACGTTGCGCATGGGCCTCCTTTTTTATGCTCAAGGGGTCTCCGACAGGTGGCAACGTAGACAAGGGCAAAAATGGAAAAGGAGTTGCGGTTGGTACAACTACCTGTACAGTGTATCATACCTAACCCTGACGGCAGGGGACAAAGGCATTAAATGCCCGTCTGCGTCGCCCAAATAGTGCGAAAAGGACCGTCAGGAGCGCCACCGTTTGCCACGATGGCAATCTTGTCAGCGCTGCTCGCCACCGCGCACCGCGGGCTGCACAGCCTCTTGCCACGCGCGCCTGGAAAGGCCCCAGGGCGACACGTTGGTGGATGTGCTGGAGCGCGGGTACAAAGTGTTAGCTTGCCGCGGCAAGCGCCTTGCCGCGGGCGTTGTCTTGTCGTGTGCGGAAGCTTGTCGCTCACCGGGCCTTGCCGGGACGCGTGGCGCGTCGCGGCAAGTTCCTGGAGATGCCTTGGTTGGCCTTCCCGGCAAGCTCCTCTTGACGGGGCCTTGTCTCCTTGGCTTGAATACTTTGTTCTTGAATGGCTCCAAAGGAACCACGGAGGACCTTGGCGGTCGCCCGACAAGCCTTGCCACGGTGGGCTGCAACTGCCAGTGCACAAGTTCGGGATACTAGGGTACCCCTACTCTAGTACACTGACAGGAGCCCCCGGGCCTGGGCCACACACGGTGCCGAGCGCTGTTGGGCCAGGCCCAAAACAGGGCACGGGCACACGCGGCCTGGGTTACGCCATATCTTACTCCGTATCCACAGCGCCCTCCCCGAACGGCACGCGTTGAATGCGGCATCGTGGGAGAGTCGTGGGTGGTTTCTTTATTCGGAAAGGCGGAATGTTCGCCCCCTCCCTCTTTATAAGCAGGGGAAACAGGGGCAGTTCGCCCATCTCGCTGGTTGCTACTCCAATCTCGGAAATCTCCACCGCTCCCCTCTTTTCTTCTCAAAGCCGAAAGAGAGCAGCGCACCGCCCCCATTGCCACCAGCACCACCAACGCCGTCGATCTCCCCCACCACCTCCACCATGGCTCCGAAAGGCGACAAGGGGAAGGGCGTGAAATCGGTCGAGGCGCAGTGGCTCGCGGCGTTGCGAAAGGAGCGGGCCATCTTCCCCCCTCAGCTTGCCGCGAAGGAGCTGAGGGAGTACTACTACCTCTTCTGGTCGACGGAGACACGAGCGCATCCGCGCAGGAAGGTACTCCCGGCTGCCGCTTCGGAACTGGCTCCGAACGGATACCCTTCTTTGCGATGTTCTTCTACTACGGGATCTGCCCGCCCTACTCTGAATTTTTCTGTGATATCATGAACACCTACGGGTTTCGCCTCCTTGACTTCACCCCCAACGCCGTTCTGACCATGGCAGTTTTCGCACATCTCTGCGAAAACTTTGTCGGAGTCCATCCAAACGTAGCTCTTTTTCGCCACTTCTTTATGCCCCGAGTTGAGAGAGGAGAGCCTTTATCCGGCGGAATCGCCTGGATCTCGAGAGTCGGCAAGAAGGAAGCTTATCTGGAGGGAGAGCTCCGCATCAAATGGGAGGAATGGAGAGCAGAGTGGTGCTGGATTGTCGAGGAGAACCCGCAGCCATTTACCGCCCTGCGACAAGCCCCAATAGCGCGCGACAACGATTGGAGCAACGTGGCCCCGGAAGACGATAGGCTGAAGATTGTCGTCACCCGGATCCTTCACCTCAGGCTTGCGGGGCTCACCGTAGGCGCCGTTGGCGCAGATTTTCTTCGCTACCGCATCGCCCCCCCTACAGGAGAGGAGGAGACCCGCCAGGGAGTTCTAGAACTCGGCGGATATCATGAGGCTGCGCCCGGGTCTCAACTTCAACTTCACTGTCCTGGAGCTGGACGCGATGCTCCTGGAACTGTTCAAGCGCGATCCTCAACATCCATTCATGTTGTCGAGGGGCGTCGTCCCGTTGTGCAACAACTCCTCGCTCGACTGCACCCGTGCAATGATGCCACTGTGCGACTCGCATGGAATTGTCCCAACTTGGCAAGAGCCGGCAGACACTGTTGTGCAGGAGTTCTTTGACGGCTTGGTTGAAGTGCCGGTCCGCTCCGACGAGCAGAAGAGCCTTACTCGCGACACCACCGACGCGGAGATGCAGCGCATCGCTACTAGGCTGGAAGAGGCGGCGGTAGCCGCTTCCGCGGGTGAGTTCAAATTCACCATTGAGGAGGCAGAGGCAGCAGAGGCGGCAAGCCTTGCCGAGCGCGAGGAGTTTGCCGGCGAGGGACAGCTTGTTGGGCCCGAAGATGAGTCAAGCGAGCCCGGCGAGGGAGAGCTTGTGGGACCCGAACCTTCAGACAGCTTGCCGCAAGCGGAGCCCCTAGCTCCACCAAGAAGGCGTCTCCGCAAGGCCGTGGACGTAGCGGGGCAGCAGACGAGTCAACAGCCGCCGTGCCGCGTGACACGCTCTACCGCAGCAAGCGCTGTTGCCGTGGGAGCGCCTCATGCCGCTGCGGCAACTGGAGGGGGTGTTCCCGGCCCACCGCTACTGCTCCTGCCAAGAGGAAAAGGGAAACTACTACTCCGCCTCGTCGCACCGGAGGCGAGCCAGACTTCGATCTCTCCGTGCTTAGCTCCGACGAGGAAGAAGAAGAGTAAGATTCCTTGTCGTGCTTGTAGTACTTCAATTCTTGCTGTTTTGTCTTGTGTCTGATTTGCTTTACTCCGAACTCATTCCTTTTCAGGACTCTGGCCCAGAGAGCGGCGAAGAGAGCCAAGGTCCCGGTGATTGTCATCGAGGACGAACCCACCGCGACAGCAGAGGGCGTGTCCGAGACCATCTTGCCGGACCCGGCAACTTTTCCCCAAAGCAGCCCCCAGCGCAGCCCCCAGCGTAAGTACATAGTTTACTTCCTGCTATCAGGCGCGCATGGTTGCTCTTTCTTTGCTGATATCTGATTGTTGGTTTGTGTAGGAGCAGAGTAGCCTCACCAGGAGGGCCCAAAAGCCGCTCCCGAAATGCCATCTACTTCGACTACACCGCCAAGGGAGGATTCCCCGGCAAGGGAGCGTTCTTCGGCAAGGGAGAATTCTCCGGCAAGGGACAGCTCTCCGGCAAGGGACGGCACCAGTGATCCTCCGGTGGTTGAGACCATGACCGCAGATCCCAGCACAGGTAACCCTCTTGCTTGAAAACTTCCATTGGGTTCTTCTTCTTTTGATTTTCTTTTTGGATATTTGTTTGACTTTTCTCCCCTCTTCGGTCGTCAGATCCATCTGCCACGGAGTCAATGGAAACCGAGGTCGCGGGCGAGGAAAACGCGCGCAGCAATACCGATGACGCCGTTGCCACCAAAGGAGAAGCCGGCGCTGACGAGCCCGCCGGCGAAGAGGCCGCCAAAGCTGCTGCTGCAGAAGCTGGCGAGGGATCCGGCGATCGGACTGACAGCCCTGAGGCTGCAGGAGCGCCAGGCGCTACGCCGACCGCCGATCCCTTCGTCGCTGCTGCAGCGCCAGGCTCCGAAGAGCCCCAGCCCGGTGCCTATCTGAAGGCCGGCGACGGCATCTTCATCAAGCTCCCCTGGGCGTCAAGCTCTAGGGCGCCGGTCGAAGGAGAGATTTTGGATGGAGAGGTGGTCGCCTACGCTGGGCTGATGCTGGTCAATGCGCCAAGCAGCAGCAGCGACGAGCCTGAGGAGGAGCGGCTGCTGTGGAAGCTGCTGTCGCTTTACCGCGCCCGACAGGCCAAGCTGGAATCCCGAGAAGCGCTTGTCGCGAGGGCGGGAGTGGACATTGAGAAGCGCGCTGAGGAGCTCCGGGGTCTCAGGCAGGAAACTCTTTGATCCCTGGCAGAGGAGTGGGAGCAGGCTGCCGAGGAGCGGAAAGCTTTCCTCCTCGTGAAGGCTGAAGTTGAAGAGCAACAGCGGCTCGCTGCCGAGAAGCTGTCTGCGCAGGAAGGTGAGTTGGCGCAGCGCAAGGTCAACCTTGACAGCCACGAAGAGGAGCTTGACGCGCGCGAGCAAGCAATTGGCGGGGCTCTCAAGGAAGCAAAGGATGCTGCCGCAGCTGCCGAGGCCGCCAAGGAGGAACTGGAGATGAAGATGGCGCAGCTGGAGGCCGATCTCAAGGCGAGCGTCCAGGAGCTTGCCGCGCTCAAGCGTGAGCGCGAGAAGGACGCCGCCGCTCATGGCGAGCTGCAGGGTCGTCTCGCCGAGAGGAGCAAAGAGCTTAGCGCCGCCAAGGACTCCAACGCAGATCTTGAGTTGAAGCTGGCCACTTTGACCAAGACGCTGGACGGCGCCAGGGAGCAGGAAGTGGCCTTGAAGGAGAAGATCAAGGCCGACGAGGTGCTGCTGGCGAGTGCTGCTGCCGCCCAGAATGCTTTTAGGGAGACCGTGGAGCACTGGACCGAGGGTCTCGTGAATGTTGCTGCCGCCATCGACGGGGAGCTGGCGCAGCTGGGGATGGAGGACCTCGGGTATTCTTCCGACGAGCACCTCCAACCCAGCGCCAAGCTCAACTTGTTCTTCAAAGGCGTGGCGACGGCCCTCCAGCGACTCCGGGAGAAGATCACAAAGTAGCTGGCCGACGAGTCGCGCAAGATCTGCGCGGGAGTTCTCCAAAAGGTGCTGGTGAAGGTGGCCTTCGGCAACCCAGGCCTCAACCTCACCAATGTCCTCAGGTCCCTGCCGCCGGATGCTGATCTGGAAGCGCTCAAGGCCCTTGTCGCACCCATTGTGGACAAGGTGAGCAAGATCAAGAGGGTTGAGGGCGATCGCGTAGATTAGGCCGCCCGTTTTCTCTTTTTCTTGTAGCTGCTGGTCATGTTATAAGAACAATCTGTTAGAGTTGCGACAAGCTATCTTGTAATATAACTCTATTTTGGGTGGAGATTGCCGTGTTATTTCCTTTACTTGATTCCTTCCTTTGTATGTTTTTGCCCTACGCTTTTAGGGAACTTGTCGGCGTAGGCACCTTAGCCGCGAGCGCTGAGTGCGGGACATCAGCAGCCTGCTGGCGGTGCCGCTTCCGACAAGAAACCTTGTCGCAACTAGTCGCAGCTCACTTAAGTTGTTGAGCGGACTCAAAACAAAGTAAGGGCGCAACTAGCTACGAGTTGGTTCCTCTGCGCACAGGTTTTCCATACAAAGTACGATCGTTTGAGGAAGATAACTTAAAAATTTAAAACTGATTGCTCAAACTTTGGCAACTTAGCTTTTCTGTCGTTTGCTTTCCGGTAAGGCGAAACTTCCTTGAACGATGCCTGGTCCACACCATTATCTTCTCCTTTCCCCCCGGCAAACTTGTGTGCGAGGGAACCTTCCTTTCTTTGAGAAAGAGAAAGAAGAGAAAATAAAGATATGGAGCCTTACGGCTCGTTATCGCTTACCGGGGTAGGTGCTGCACAAAGTGTCAGATAATGCATGCAAAAAATAGTAGAAAGCATGAAATTGACAAGATGTGCGGAGCACATGAGTTTTACTTATGCACGGGGTCTGTGCCCGGCTTTGTACAAAGGATTACATGCAACATCGGCAAGACTTGTACAAAAGGTGGTTGCCGGAACAGGTTCCGGCAACCGCGCCCTACGGGTAAAACTTACGAAGATGCTCAATGTTCCAGGAGTTGCTCACCGGACTGCCATCTTTGGTCTCAAGCCGGACAGCGCCGGGCCTAGTGACTCGTTTCACCCGGTAAGGGCCTTCCCACTTTGGCGTCAACTTGTTGGAATTCTTGGCGGACTGAACGCGCCGAAGAACAAGGTCGCCTTCCTTGAAACTTCTGGCATTAACTTTGCGGCTATGGTAGCAGCGCAAAGCTTGCTGGTATCGAGCAGCTCGTATAGCAGCCTGAAGACGTTCATCCTCAAGGAGCAGCATGTCATCTTGTCGCAGCTGCTCTTGTTCAAGCTCATCATAAGCGAGCACTCGAGGTGATCCGTATACGAGTTTCATGGGGAGAACTGCCTCTGCTCCATAGACTAGAGCGAAAGGTGTCTGGCCAGTGGCTCGATTTGGCGTCGTCCTGATCGACCAAAGAACCACCGGCAGCTCCTCAATCCAGTTCCTTCCGCACTTGCGCAGCCTGTCGAAAGTCCTGGTCTTGAGCACGCGCAGCACTTCAGCATTTGCCCTCTCCGCTTGACCGTTGCTTCTCGGATGAGCAACAGAAGCGAAGCAGACCTTGGCGCCAAGATCTTGGACGTACTGCATGAAGGTGTGGCTCGTGAATTGTGTGCCGTTGTCGGTGATGATCCTGTTAGGGATCCCGAAACGGCAAACAATCGACCTGAAGAACTTGACTGCTGACTGTGCTGTCACCTTCCTCACTGGTTCCACTTCCGGCCACTTTGTGAACTTGTCGATTGCAACGTACAAGTACTCAAATCCCCCGACAGCTCGGGGAAAAGGGCCGAGGATATCGAGCCCCCAGACTGAAAATGGCCAGGATAAAGGGATCGTCTGGAGAGCTTGAGCTGGCTGGTGTATCTGCTTGGAATGGAACTGGCACACTTCACACTTGGTTACTTGTGCGGTTGCATCCTGGAGGGCTGTCGGCCAAAAGAAACCTTGCCGGAACGCTTTGCCGGCAAGTGCTCTTGCGCCAATGTGGTGGCCACATATGCCTCCATGTATCTCTGCCAACAGCTTTTGTCCGTCTTCTCGGTGAATACACTTCAATTTCACGCCGTTGAGTCTTCTTCTGTACAGTGTGTTGTCGACAAACTTGTACATACTTGACTACCGGGCTACTCTTTCCGCTTCTTCTTGCTCTTCGGGAAGTTCTCCTATCTGAAGAAAATGGACGATATGCTGTGCCCATGCTGGAGCTTGCGGCTCGATAACAAGGACTAAAGGCACATCTGCTGCTGCGGGAACATTCGCTTCTACGGCGAGAACCTGCGGCTCAGCCGGAGCTTGATGTTCCCCGGCAAGCTTGCCGGAGCAAAACTTGTCGGGGGCGTTTGCTTCAACGGAACAAACCCTAGTGCTTGCCGGAGCAGACTGCTCCTCATCACCCTTGGTGTTGATCTTGAGGACCTTCTTGGCGGCGGCTTCGGGGAGCTCTGCCGGGAAATAGTCACCAGAAATCAACTTCCTCTTCTTGCTCTGTCCAGTTGATGGCGTTATAGATGGTTGAGTCAGCTTGAGCACAAAGATCCCTGGTTCCATAGGTAACTTAAGTGCGGCGCACTTTGACAGGCCATCGACAATGTCGTTCTGAGCTCTTGGAACATGTTCCATCTGCAGGCCGTCAAAGTGCTCTTCTAGCTTCCTCACTTCATCAACGTAAGCTTCCATCAACGGACTCTGATAATTCTTGTTCACTTGGCGGACGACAAGCTGCGAGTCACACCTGACAATGAGCTTCTTGATCCCAAGGTCTGCTGCGATCCTGAGTCCGGCAAGCAAAACTTCATACTCTGCAGTATTGTTCGTTGCTTGCTCCTCGGGAAAGTGCATCTGGACTACGTACTTGAGGTGCTCTCCGGTGGGTGCAACAAGTAGCACGCCCGCACCGGTGCCTTGCAGCGAGAAGGCACCATCAAAGTACATCAGCCACTCTTTGCTTTCTTCCTTGACGGGGATGCTCATTTCTGGAACTTCTTCATCTTGTGTTGGCGTCCACTCTGCTATGAACTCTGCCAATGCTCTGCTTTGGATAGTTGAAGTGCTCTCAAACTTGAGGCCAAAGCTTGACAGTTCCAATGCCCACTCGACAATCCTGCCTGTTGCTTCTGGATTTTGCAGTATCCTCTTCAGCGGAAAACGAGTGACGACTGTGATCTCATGTGCTTGGAAGTAATGGCGCAGCTTTCTCGAGGCCATGAGAAGGCCGAAAAGCAATTTTTGCACACCAGAGTACCTTGACCTAGCCCCTTGCAGAAGGGAACTGACAAAGTAGACTGGGTGCTGCACCATTCTTTTCTGCATATTCTCACGCGCTTGCGCAGATCCATCTTTGTCGGGACCAGAGCTTGTCGGTGAAGTCCCCTGCTTGTCGCTGGATGCATCTGCCGTGATTGCTGGCTCATCATCCGCCTCCCTCTCCGCTACTAACGCAGCACTAACCACTTGATTGGTTGCCGCTATATACAGCAGCAACTTCTCTTGTGGCTTAGGTGCGACAAGTGTTGGAGTGGAGGACAGGTATCTCTTTAAGTCCTGCAGCGCAGCCTCCGCTTCCGGAGTCCATTTCATTGGTCCTGCCTTTTTCAATATTTTGAAAAATGGCAGGGTGCGCTTAGCAGACCTAGAGATAAACATGCTGAGAGCAGCTATGCAACCGGCAAGTATTCGTACATCCTTGACGCGCTTTGGTGCTTCAATCTGCTCAATGGCCTTGATCTTGTCGGGATTGGCTTCAATTCCCCGCTGAGACACGAAGAACCCGAGAAGCTTGCCGGAGGGGACTCCAAACACACACTTCTCGGGGTTAAGCTTGAGGTTGATCTTGCGCAGATTTGCAAAGGTTTCATCTAAATCTTGAATCAGAGTTGACTTGTCCTTGCTCTTGACCACTATGTCATCCATGTAGGCTTCCACATTTCTGTGTATTTGCGGCTCAAAAGCGTCGTGGACAACCCTTGCAAATGTTGAACCAGCATTCTTTAAACCAAAAGGCATCCGTACGAAACAGTATGTGCCACATGGGGTGATGAATGCGGTCTTCTCCTCATCCTCTTCTGCCATGAAGATCTGATGGTATCCTGAGTATGCATCAAGAAATGAAAGCAAGTCACATCCGGCCGTGGAGTCAACAATCTGGTCGATGCGTGGCAAGGGAAATGTGTCTTTGGGACAAGCTTTATTGACATCGGTAAAGTCGATACAAAGCCTCCATTTCCCGTTTGCCTTGCGCACAACTATAGGGTTGGCCAACCACGTAGGATGGAGCATTCCTCTGACAAGGCCTGCTGCTTCCAATTTCTTGATTTCTTCTGCAATGAATTCTTGGCGCTCCACTGCCTGTTTGCTGACTTTCTGCTTGACGGGCCGCGCATGAGGGCAGATGGCGAGATGGTGCTCGATTACTTTCCTGGGAACACCGGGGATGTCAGACGGTTGCCACGCAAACACGTCGACGTTCGCCCACAGGAAAGCAACGAGCGCGCTTTCCTATTTAGGATCGAGAGTGGCACTGATGGTGAAGGTACCACCAGTGCCATCCTCCTTGGCGGACACCTTCTTGGTCTCAGGTGGAGCTACCATTGTTTTCTTACACTTGCCGGTGGAGCTCGATGGTGCGTCCTCGACGGTAGCGCAACACTCCGAAGAGGTGCGCTTGCCGGAGTGGGCATCAGATCTCTTGCCGGACTTGGTCTTCTTCTTCGCCCCGGGAGCTTCAACGGCAAGTGACTTGCGATCTGTTGCGCCTACTGCTTCCCGGTAGATGTTGTCGGTGCAGATAAGAGCATCCTGCTTGTCGCCAGGGACAGAGATGACACTTATCGGGCCTGGCATCTTCAGCATGTTGTATGCATAGTGAGAGGATGCCATGAATTTGGCGAGTGCTGGACGGTTGAGTATCCCATTGTAAGGCAATGGAAAGTCAGCAACATCAAAAGTGACCCTCTCAGTCCTGAAGTTCAACTCGCTGCCAAATGTTACCGGCAACGTGATCTTTCCCTTCGGCTTGCTCCTTCCCGGATTGATTCCTTGGAACGTGCCGGTCTCTTCGAGCTCGCCATCAGGGATCTGGAGTTTCTGGAGTACCGCAGAGGAGATCAAATTCAAGCCGGCCCCGCCGTCAACTAGCATCTTAGTGACCTTGAGATTGCGGATTGTTGGTGAAACCAACATCGGCAAGCACCTAACCGCAGTTATGCGATCAGGGTGGTCCTCAATATCAAAGATGATAGGCGTGCTGGACCATTTCAGAGGCTTGCGTGACTTGATGGGTGGTTCTGCCGCATTGACTTCCCGCACCCACTGCTTGAGCTGGCGGTGTGAAGTATGCAGAGAAGCACCACCATCAACGCACAGGACCTCTGTGGCTTTCTGGAACTCCTGCTCGGTCTCGTCATCATCCATATCTTCATCGTTGTCGTCATCTTCATCCTTGTCGCGGCCGCGGGGAGGTCTGTCTCCTTGCCGCTGCTTGGCCTTGCCGCGGTGTCCTCCTTGGCCGGGGCGTTTCTTGCCTGCTCCTCCAGCACCTTCCTGGGCTTTCTCCTTGTCGCGTCGCTCGTATTCAGCCTTTTGCTGCTCGACAAGCTGCTCGACCTTCTTGCAGCTCTGGAGGTCATGGCCCTTGGTGCGGTGGATTTTGCAGTATTGCTTGTTGGTGCCGTCCTGCTTGTCGGCTACCGCCACAGCCTCCTCGCCGGGGTTACCAGCTTTGGCTTTCTTGGCGCCACCTCCGTTGCCGGACTGCTCAATGACTAGCACATCTTTGCCTTTCTTCTTCCTGTTGTTCCGCCGCCGGTTTCTCTTTGCCGGGGCAGTCTCCTCACTATCAGATCCTCCTGCTCCTGTATTCTCTCCGGGGAGTTTCCTCCCTTCCTCAGCACGTGCACACTTGTCGGCCAGGGCATATAGCTCACTAACGTCTCTGATCTTGCACATCGCCATCTCCTCTCGCATCCTGCGGTTTCGCATGTTCTGATGGAACGCGCTGATTACCGCTGCAGGGTGGACATCTGGGATGTTGTGATGTACACGGCTGAATCTTTGAATATACTTGCGCAGGGGCTCTCCTTCCTTCTGGGCGAGCAGATGAAGGTCACTCTCTTGGCCATGAGGCTTGTGGCCGCCTGTAAAGGCGCCGACAAACTGATGGCATAGGTCTGCCCAGGAGGATATGGAGTTGTCCGGTAAGTGCATGAGCCAGGACCTGACAATGGGCTTGAGCACCAGGGGGAAGTAGTTGGCCAGGATCTTGTCGTCCCGCCCCCCGGCAGCTTGCACCGCGATGGTGTAGATGCTGAGGAACTCCGACGGATGCGACTTGCCGTCGTACTTCTCTGGCACGTCTGGCTTGAAATTCTTCGTGCTGGGCCACTGGACTTGCCGCAGCTCACGAGTGAACGCAGGGCAACCTACCGCGTACGGCAAGTCGTCTGGTTCCCCTGGTGCATGCATGTCGACAGGGGGCCCAGCGCGCTGGTCGGATTGACGCCACGCTTCTCTTCGGCGCTCGATGTGAGTACGAGCGTCTTCTTGCTGTCGTTCGTGAAGAACTTGGCGCTGATCGCGACGAGCTCGTGGATCTGATGATGCGGTGGAGTCGCTGTCTAGGTGGATCCGGCGAGTCGGCGATCTTGTCCTTCGGGGTGGAGAGCGCATGGTGGTTGCACCCCCACCAGTTTCGTCGCCATCGGCTCGTGCCTGGCGGTCCTACCGCGGCAGCGATGTACTCGGCTACCGCGGAGTGTCGCCGTTGGCGAAGCCGATGAGACTCTGAATGGTGGCCCTCCATCCGTCGATCTTGTCTTCGGATGGAGGGTAATCCAGGAGTAGTTGAGCTCGCGCCAAAGCTTCTGCTGGAGTGGTGGGCGGCAGTGGCGAATGGTGCGAGGAGCGGGATATGCTCGGACTTCTAACCATGTTATAAGGAGCAGTATCCCGTCCAGGCGACCGTGTCTCGCTCGTGCCAGCATGTTGGCGTGCATGCTGGTCTTGAGCGCCTCGAGATCCACCAGCTCGATCTTGGTCCAACAAACGTATGGTACTACAAATACCATGACGCTGTCGGTCCTGCGCCTCCTGAGATGGGCGCGGTACATGTACGGACGCCGAGGTCTGCGCAGCCTTGTCCTTGGACCTGGCAGCACCGTGAGCTCGTTTGCTCCGGTGGTGGTGGGATCGACGTGGACGGAACAGCTGCCGCCGAAGTCTTCTTCTTTGGTGGCATGTCGATGAAGAAGATGAAGATCTAGCTCGTGTGAACGCCGGATCTGGTTCACACAACCTCGACGCCCCCTACCTGGCGCGCCAAAGATGCTGGGGAAGCTGATCCACGAACACCTATGGGGACCGGTGGACCGAGCCCCTTTCGGTTCGGCGGGGGGCGAAGATCGCACGAAGAGCGGATCGAGGCGAAGCACACGAGCAGTTTACCCAGCTTCGGAGCTCTCTGGAGAGATAATACTCCTACTGCTGCTTGTCTGATTGTATTGAGTTCTTGCTCAGGGGCGCTGAGTGCTACAGTACATACGAGCTACTAACGAGACCGAGCGTGAGTGTTTTCTGGTTTCGAACCCCCCTCTACGTTGCGCATGGGCCTCCTTTTATATGCTCAAGGGGTCTCCGATAGGTGGCAACGTAGACAAGGGCAAAAATGGAAAGGAGTTGCAGTTGGTACAACTACCTGTACAGTGTATCATACTTAACCCTGATGGCAGGGGACAAAGGCATTAAATGCCCATCTGCGTCGCCCAAATAGTGCGAAAAGGACCATCAGGAGCGCCACCGTTTGCCACGATGGAAATCTTGTCAGCGTCGCTCGCCACCGCGCACCGCTGGCTGCACAGCCTCTTGCCACGCGCGCCTGGAAAGGCCCCAGGGCGACACGTTGGTGGATGTGCTGGAGCGCGGGTACAGAGTGGTAGCTTGCCGCGGCAAGCGCCTTTCCGCGGGCGTTGTCTTGTCGCGTCCGGAAGCTTGTCGCTCACCGGGCCTTGCCAGGACGTGTGGCGCGTCGCGGCAAGTTCCTGGAGATGCCTTGGTTGGCGTTCCCGGCAAGCTCCTCTTGCCGGGGCCTTGTCTCCTTGGCTTGAATACTTCGTTCTTGAATGGCTCCAAACGAACCACGGAGGACCTTGGCGGTCGCCCGGCAAGCCTTGCCGCGGTGGGCTGCAACTGCCCGTGCACAAGTTTGGGATACTAGGGTACCCCTACTCTAGTACACCGACAATGACCTATGGCACCTTACTCGTCGTCTGAAAAGTCTGCAACATGATATGTTGCAGCCCAAAATGGGTCAGCACATGGAATATGCTGGCAAAGTAACACATGGAGTAATGAACAGATAAATGCTATCACTACATGCATATATGACTGGTGGAAAGCTCTATGGTTATAGTTTTTGCATAAAGCCAAATTTCCCTACATCAAAGGAATAACTTCTATTTAACTATCATGGTGGTTGTTAAACATTGAGAAGGTTCCTCCAACTCAATCCCAATTAAACATCATCAATTACCCAATAAAATTAATTTAGAGTGATGAGATCAAAATGATAATCCAAGAACCAGATACTCAAGATGTCCATAACCGGGGACACGGCTAACCATGATTACTTTGTACACTCTACAGAGGTTTGTACACCCCACAAGACTCGACTACATCCATGACCGGAGGATCGAGATATAGCCTTTCTGAAGCATTAACTCTCTACTCTGGGTAGATAGTACCACCTACAACCCACTACATCTGCTAGTCTACCTTTTCAAGAGCTCACGCAACTTACTCAACTATGCCAGAGCCCATATTGGCTTGTGGCTGCACACGGAAGTTTCCAGCATGAAATAATCTTATGATCCCTTTGAGCCTGGGTGGCATTCCATAGGGTGATCACACGGGTACTCCGGGATCACCTTGGGCAAGCATTGGGTTCTCCAGGTGCCCTGACAACCATTGGGTACTCCAGGGTGCCTCGACCAATCCACCCAAATGTGTATTTAAGTAGCCACCTTAAGTTAACCATTAATTAACAATACTCACATCTGTCATGGATACACTCACCCAAACCACGTCTACGAGCATAGCATAGCAATCCTGAGCATAACGTAGAAGTAACTCCAAAGGTTTGATAATAAAAGGGAAATAGGTTCTACCTCATCATCTACTTCCCAAACCACATGTTAATCATATCCTAACCATGCAATGTTTGAGGATTGAACTAATGCATAAAAACTGGGTAATAAAGAGGTATGATCAAAGTGTTACTTGCCTTGCTGATGATCTGCAAAACCTAGGGACTCATAGTAGCTCGCTTCGCACTACGGGTGTTCTATCATAAACAAACAATAACATACAATAAACACTCAACTAGAAGCACGGGTAAAACTCAAATAAGAAGATCTAACCGGATAAAAAAGTTCAACTGAAGAACTCCGGTTTGCAAAAAGAATCAAATCAAATGGAGCAACAAAACTCAAACTACGAAAGAAACAAGAATCGTTTACTAATCTGGAGTAAAGTCAAATTTTATAGTACCAAAATCTTGTTCAAGTTGGTTAAACAGAAAGAGGGCTTCGAGATGAAGATCTAGGAACTTGTTTCATCTAATTCGGATAAATGAGCGAAAAGTTATACTAGATCAAAGATCAGGGCAGAAATCGCGATCGAAAACAATCGCGGAAAAACCCTGGAAAAAAGACGAGACAAGCAGGCTAAGGAACGAATGGTCGCTGATGAACAATTTCCGTTAAAACGAACGTACGGACGAACGCCCGCTATTTTGCTAAACCGAAAAAACCAAACCGATCAAAAAAACTAGATCTAGGGTTTTCTTAAAAAAACGATCGGTTTTTCCAAGGAAAACCCGACGGCAGCGGCGGCTACCTCGGCTCCGGCGGGGTCGGCAGTGGCTCCGGTGGTGGCTGAGGAAGTCCTAGATTAGGGGGTCCTCGGACAGCCGGACTATATACTTTGGCTGGACTGTTGGACTATGAAGATACAAGATTGAAGACTTCGTCCCGTGTCCGGGTGGGACTCTCCTTTGCGTGGAATGCAAGCTTGGCAAACCGGATGTGTAGATCTCCTTCTCTGTAACTGACTCTGTGTAAGCCTAGCCCCCTCCAGTGTCTATATAAACCGGAGGGTTTAGTCTGTAGGACAACAACAATCAATCCATAGGCTAGCTTCTAGGGTTTAGCCTCTTCGATCACGTGGTAGATCAACTCTTGTAATACTCATATCATCAAGATCAATCAAGCAGGAAGTAGGGTATTACCTCCATCGAGAGGGCCCGAACCTAGGTAAACATTGTGTCCCCCGCCTCCTGTTACCATTAGCCTTAGACGCACAATTCGGGACCCCCTACCCGAGATCCGCCCGTTTTGACACCGACATTGGTGCTTTCATTGAGAGTTCCACTTGGCCGTCACGGTAAGGCTTGATGGCTCGCCTTGTTGTCAATGACAACATCACCTCCGGGGGAGCCCTGGCTGTAGGTCAAACTCTCTGACTAGGTGGCTTCGTCATGACCGCCTGTTCGGTCGCCGCGCCGATGATGACATCTCAGGTCATCAAAAATAGCCTCCGCATCAGCTCGGAATTCACCGACCAGACGAATCCAATAGACCTCTTCTCCCTGAATGAGCTCTTGGATCGCATCACCGCCTTGGGAGTCGCTATGGACTATGATCGGATCGGGCTTAAACCAGACCAAAGGGAGATTAACTCTCCGCCGATCACCCATCAGATAGTGGTGGTGGAGGAGCAATGCAGCAATTTTTCCTCTATTGTGAGGATGAATTATGTCCGGATTCCTGAGCTCTCCGAGCCGGATACCCGTCTATGGGAGGACATGGCCCAAGCTCCGAACCTACAATCGGACAGCGGGCCAGAAAAATTGGGCAACATCTTGGAGCCCGAACTGCCAAGCTCGGAAGCTCCTCTACCCCTGGGTCTCAGATCAGGCCAGGGTTTGGACTTAAATCTACCCACCCACCCAGATACAAGTGATCTTTCCCACATTAGACAAGAGCCCCAAGAGACAGTACATCACTCCTGGGCCAGATTCCTCCTTAGACAAGAGCCCCGTGAGCAAGGTCAATGACTGTCGAAAGGAAGACGCAATTGCATTCTTTTGCAAAAATTGCACGGACAGGGGAATCCTCAATGCCATAAGTCGCTGTGACATAGCACGCTTCATTGACTTGGCGGCCATAGTACAGAAGTACTGTGCGATGGAAAGTGCCTGGAAAACCCAAACAAAATTCTGGGATCCCCCGGCTCTCACTAAACCATTGTCTGAACTAAAAGGGTGCACTCTCGCAAGTCACCCGATCCAATTACAAAGAAACCAAAGCCCACTACAGGGTGTGGAACTGTATTGGAGGGATGGCTCAATGAACCATTCAAAATTCACAGCACACCGGATACCATACCAACACACAGCCTTAGAGCATGTTGGATACTCCGGCAGGTGGCCAAGAGCGGTGAGGATCTCCTCATCAACAATACCGCAGAGCATCATCCCATCGAAGATAGCAATACGGTATTGACAGTCTTCGAGACTTTTGCCTCAAATAATAGGCGCAAGCGAGCACTCCGCAGCCTCGCCGAAGTCTGCCACGTTGCACCAATAAATCCATGGAACGACACAGCCATAACTTTCAATGCTAGTGATGAACCTCAATTCCGAACAGTCCGAGCACCAGCCGCTTTCGTCCTTAGTCCAATTGTGGACGGTTTCCGGCTTACTAAAGTGCTCATGGACGGTGGCAGCGGATTAAACCTCATCTACGAGGAAACTCTTAAAAAATGGAAATAGACAAGAGCCGCATTGAGCAAAGCAGCATGACCTTCAGAGGAATCATCCCTAGCCGGGAGGCACGATGTGCGGGAAAAATCACACTAGATGTGGTATTCGGCACGCCGGAGAATTATAGGTCCAAAGAAATCACATTCCATGAGCCCCCGCTCAGTAGCGGATACCACGCTCTTTTAGGGCGGGACGCATTCACGAGCTTCCAAGCTATACCCCATTATGGGTACATGAAGCTCAAGATGCTCGGGCCTAATGGAATCATCACTCTAGCTAGTGATTCGGACGTAGCACTCCACGCCGAAAATAAAACAGCCGCACTGGCCCATGAGGCATTATCCGAAGCCCTCACGCCTGAAGAACTAACTGCGTTGCGTTCCACAATGGACAGGGACGATGTGATAATCGAAAAACGACCCAAGTCCACCTCTTTCAAACCAGCGGACAAAATAGTCAAATTCCAGGTCCACCCAATGGACCCTACAAAACAGCATCCATCGGGGCAAAGCTGAACCCCACAATTGACACCGCACTGCAAGAGTTCTTGCGTGAGAATTAGGACATCTTCGCCTGGCATCCTTCAGACATGCCAGGTATCCCACGCAGGATGGCCGAACATAGCCTAAACATACTAAAGGGATTCAAGCCGGTCAAGCAGACTCTTCGGCGCTTTTCAGAACCTAAGCGACAAGCCATGGTAGAAGAGCTAGCCAAGTTAATCAATGCTGGATTCATCAGAGAAATAAAACATTCGGAGTGGCTAGCAAACCTGGTTATGGTACCAAAGAAGGACAAATCCTGGCGCCTATGTGTCGATTTCAAGGACCTCAATAAGGCTTGCCCCAAGGATCCCTTCCCCCTCCCCCGCATTGATCAAATCATCAATGCTACCGCAGGACACAACTCATTGTGCTTCCTCGACGCATACTCCGGATACCATCAAATCAACATGGCGGAGTCCGATCAAGCCGCAACGGCATTCATCACACCATACGGCCCCTTCTGTTTTAACACCATGGCTTTCGGGATAAAAAATGCCGGTACAACCTATTAACGCATGATTTAGACATGCCTGGAAAACAAATCAGAAAATCAGTGGAGGCATATGTAGACGACGTGGTCATCAAAACCAGATACGTGGAATCTTTAACAGATGATTTGAGGCTTACGTTCGACATTCTCCGAACATATGACATCAAGCACAATCTGAAAAAATGTGTTTTTGGCGTGCATGCCGGGAAGCTGCTTGGCTTCATCGTTTCCAATAGAGGAACTGAAGCAAACCCGGCAAAAATCCGAGCTCTGTCACAGTTGGCTACCCCAATAGACCTCAAGCAAATCCAGAAATAAACTGGATGCGTGGCTGCCTTAAGCCGCTTTATCTCCCAATTGGGATAAAAGGCACTACCTCTTTATCGCCTTCTTTGACGCACCGAACACATCGAGTGGACGGATGCGGCCACGGCCGGACCGGAAGAGATAAAGGCCCTCTTGGCCAGCAATCCAATCCTGGTCGCACCAAATATCGACAAACCCATGTTGTTATATATAGCTGCAACACACCAGGTTGTAAGCGCAGTGCTCGTCATCGAACGAGAGACGGACGGACATAAGTTCCCGCTTCAAAAGCCGTTATACTACGTATCCACTGTCCTCACTCCATGCAAGTCACGGTACCCACACTATCAAAAGATAGCATACGCAGTCTTCATGGCATCATGGAAACTACGACACTACTTTCAAGAGTGTTCAATCACGATGGCCTCTGAAGTACCACTCAACAATATAATAAATAACCGCGATGCCACCGGCCGGATTGCTAAATGGGATATGAAGCTCCTCCCATTCGACATAATATAAAAACCACGGCTAGCCATTAAGTCGCAAGTATAGGCTGACTTCGTCGCCGAATGGACCGAAGCCGAACTCCCTAAAGAGTACGGCGCGTACTCCAATTGGATCATGCACTTTGACGGCTCTAAGATGCTGGCTAGTCTGGGGGCAGGCGTCGTCCTGACATCCCCCACTGGAGATACAGTCCAATATGTAGTCCAAATATTATACACAGACTCCAACAATGCAGCCGAATATGAGGCTCTGTTACATGGTCTTCGGATGGCAGTCTCCATGGGCATTCAACGCCTAGAAGTGCGTGGGGATTCCAGCCTTGCAATATCTCAAATAAATGGAGACTTTGACGCCAAGGACCCAAAAATGGTGGCTTACCATAATGCCATCCTCAAAATGTCAACCCGGTTTGAGGGGCTCGAATTCCACCATGTGGTCCGGGAAAACAATCAAACGGCAGATATCCTCGCCCGCATCGGCGCTAAACGCGACCCCCGTCCCACCTAGTATCTTCTTGGAAAGGCTATTGAAGCCATCCGTGGTGTGGGAAGAGGAGACCGGCAATACCAGTCCGAGTCCGAACATAACCCCAGATCCCGAACACTCTGACATAATCGGAGGCTCCGCCACCGAAATAAAACCTTCGGCCCACGTGATTATGGCTGTCATCACCCCTTGGACAGAACCCGTCTTAGCGTACCTAAATAGGCAAGAACTCCGTGAGGACCAAAATGAGGCACGTTGCATTGTGTGGCGCTCAAAAGCCTACAAGGTCCACGAGGGAGAGCTTTATAAGAAAAGCGCGATGGGAGTGCTCCAAAGATGCATCTCCGTGGAGGAAGGGCGACATCTCTTGGCAGAAATTCATGCCGGACTCGGCAGCCACCACACCGCAGCTCGGGCCCTTGTAAGCAAGGCCTTCCGTACAGGTTTCTATTGGCCGACAGCCAGAGCAGACTCACAGGACCTCGTCCAACATTGAGTCGGTTGCCAGCATTTTGCAAATCAAAGCCATATGCCACCTACCGCTCTCCAAACAATCCCCATAACTTGGCCCTTTGTTATCTGGGCGCTCGATATGATTGGACCCCTTAAAGGAGGAAGCCATAAGAAAAAATGCTTCTTGGTCATGGTGGATAAGTTCACCAAATGGATAGAAGCCAAACTAGTTAAAACGGCCGAATCCGGACCAAGGATTGACTTCATATCAGGGGTTGTACACTGTTACGATGTCCCCCACAGCATCATCACTGATAATGGCTCCAACTTCACAGCCAACGAGGTGAAAACTTGGTGCGGCAACATGGGCATTAAGCTCGATTACGCCTCCGTCTATCACCCCCAAATGAGCGGTCAAGTCGAACGAGCGAATGGCCTTATTATGAGTGGCATCAAACCCAGACTAGTGCGATCCCTGAAGGAATCAGATACGCACTGGGTCGAGGAGCTCGACTCCATACTATGGGGGATGCGGACCACACTAAATCGCACTACCGGATACACACCATTTTTTATGGTGTACGATGCAGAGGCGGAATTGCCCTGCAATATCATTCATGACTCACCTCGAGTGCGCATGTACGAAGATAAAGAAGACAAACTTGATCAGCAGGACAATTTAGATGCCCTGGAGGAGGAGCGCGACGTCGCGAAGGCCCGTTCCACATTCTATCAGCACCAGGCTCGCATGTATCAAAGCAGAGAAGTACGGGCCAAAACCTATAACGTTGGCAAACTCGTTCTACGCCTACCGGAGAAGAAAAAGGACAAGCTCAAGCCCAAGTGGGAGGGTCCCTTCGTCATTGATAAAGTTCTCATCGGAGGGGCATACCGTCTGCGTGATGCATCTGATAATCAACTCGAGCCAAACCCATGGAACGCAGCGAAACTCCGAAGATTCTACGCCTAGTGCCGAACTAAGTGTTTGTCTCCTTACCTCCGCCTTTCTTTTTCATGTTATATCCTATTTTTCTTTCTCTTTCCTTTTATGGCCTTAAAGGCTTCAAGTGTGTCTTGAATACATGATTTTGACGCTCTATGCATGCTCATTATACCTGGGGGCTTCTTATACAGAAGTTTAATATAATTATCTTCCGGGCTTTATGCCCACCACATATGTGTCATTCTTCCATATGTACGTTTTTTCGCCATTATATGCATCGATATGACTTATGTTTTGGCCAAGTTGGGTTGCCTGGCTCCTGTGTTTATGCCCTACGTTCCCGTTAGTTTGGCTAGGGCATAAGGGGAGCACCTCTGCGATTGTTACTACTGGGTCAGCCGGATGTGTACCTCCGACTGGGTGAAGCCGAAAGCTAGCGTTCTTAAGGGAATATTCGGTCGATGAACAAAAGATGTTTCTTACCCACTTATAATATAAATCCCCAGATGTTTTTTATCCTACGTATTGATAACCCACAAGTGTAGGGGATCACAACAGCTTTCGAGGGTAAAGTATTCAACCCAAATTTATTGATTCGACACAAGGGGAGCCAAAGAATATTCTTGAGTATTGGCAGTTGAGTTGTCAATTCAACCACACCTGGATTACTTAGTATCTGCAACAAAGTATTTAGTAGCAAAGTAGTATGATAATAAAGGTAATGATGGCAAAAGTAAAGATAATAGTTTTTGGGTTTTTGTAATAGTTGTAACAGTAGCAACGGAAAAGTAAATAAGCGAAGAACATTATGTGAATAGCTCGTAGGCAATGGATCAGTGATGGATAATTATGCCGGATGCGATTCCTCATGTAATAGCTATAACATAGGATGACACAAAACTAGCTCAATTTCATCAATGTAATGTAGGCATGTATTCCGTAAATAGTCATACATGCTTATGGAAAAGAACTTGCATGACATCTTTTGTCCTACCCTCTCGTGGCAGCGGGGTCCTAGTGGAAACTAAGGGATATTAAGGCCTCCTTTTAATAGAGAACCGGACCAAAGCATTAACACATAGTGAATACATGAACTCCTCAAACTACGGTCATCACCGAGAAGTATCCCAATTATTGTCACTTCAGGGTTGTCGGATCATAACACATAATAGGTGACTACAGACTTGCACGATAGGATCAAGAACACACATATATTCATGAAAACATAATAGGTTCAAATCTGAAATCATGGCACTCGGGCCCTAGTGACAAGCATTAAGCATAGCAAAGTCATAGCAACATCAATCTCAGAACATAGTGGATACTAGGGATCAAACCATAACAAAACTCACTTGATTACATGGTAAATCTCATCCAACCCATCGCCGTTCAGCAAGCCTATGATGGAATTTCTCACGCACGGCGGTGAGCATCATGAAATTGGTGATGGAGGATGTTTGATGATGACGGCGGTGATGAATCCCCCTTTCCGGAGCCCCGAACGGACTCTAGATCAGCCCTCCCGAGAGAGATTAGGGCTTGGCGGCGGCTCCGTGTTGTAAAACGCGATGAAACTTTCTCTCTGATTTTTTCTCCGCGAGACGGAATATATGGAGTTGGAGTTGAGGTCGGTGGAGGTCCAGGGGGCCCACGAGATAGGGGGGCATGCCCTACAGAGGGGCGCCCAGAAATTCTTTTGCCCAGAGTCCAAAACAAGGGCAAAACTGTTTGGAAAAGTAGATACGTTGGAGACGTATCAACTCCCCCAGGCTTAAATCTTTGCTTGTCCTCAAGCAATTCAGTTGATAAACTGAAAGTGATAAAGAAAAAACTTTTACAAACTCTGTTTGCTCTTGTTGTTGTAAACATGAAAAGACAGCATTCAAGTTTCAGCAAATATTATGAACTAACCTTACTCACAATAACACTTGGGTCTCACAATTACTCATATCAATAGCATAATCAGCTGGCGAGCCATAATAATAAAACTCAGATGACAACACTTTCTCAAAAAAATCATAACATGATATAACAGAATGGTATCTCGCTAGCCCATTCTGAGACCGCAAAACATAAACGCAGAGCACCTTTAAAGATGAAGGACTGATTAAACATTGTAATTCATGGTAAAAGAGATCCAGTCAAGTCATACCCAATATAAACCAATAGTAACGACTGCAAATGACAGTGTGCTCTCCAGCGGGTGCTTTTTAATAAGAAGGGTGATGACTCATCATAAAAGTAAATAGATAGGCCCTTCGCAGAGGGAAGCAGGGATTTGTAGAGATGCCAGAGCTCGATTTTAAAACAGAGATTGAATAACATTTTGAGCGGCATACTTTCGCTGTCAACGCAACAACTATGAGATAGCTGTATCTTGCATACTACATGCATTATAGGCAGTTCCCAAACAGAATGGTAAAGGTTTATACTCCCCCAACCACCAACAAGCATGAATCCATGGCTTGCTCGAAACAATGAGTGCCTCCAACTAACAACAGCCCTGGGGGAGTTTTGTTTAATTATTTTGATTTTCTTTGATCTTTTTGGATCATGGGACTGGGCATCCCGGTTACCAGCCCTTTCTCGTGAATGAGGAGCGGAGTCCACTCCTCTTGAGAATAACCCACCTAGCATGGAAGATATAGGCAGCCCTAGTTGAAACATGAGCTGCTCGAGCATAAACATAATTTCATTTGAATGTTTGGAGTTTGGCACGTACAAATTTACTTGGAACGGCAGGTAAATACCGCATATAGGAAGGTATAGTGGACTCATATGGAACAACTTTTGGGTTTAAGGATTTTGGATGCACAAGCAGTATTCCCGCTTAGTACAGGTGAAGGCTAGCAAAAGACTGGGAAGCGACCAACTGAGAGAGCGACAACAGTCGTAAACATGCATTAAAATTAATTCGCACCGAATACAAGCATGAGTAGGATATAATCCACCACGAACATAAATATCATGAAGGCTATGTTGATTTGATTCAACTACATGCGTGAACATGTGCCAAGTCGAGTCACTTAATTCATTCAAAGGAGGATACCATCCCATCCTACCACATCATAATCATTCTAATAGCATGTTGGCATGCAAGGTAAACCATTATAACTCATAGCTAATTAAGCATGGCACAAGCAACTATAATCTCTAAATATCATTGCAAATATGTTTACTTCATAATAAGCTGACTCAGAAACGATGAACTCATCATATTTACAGAAACAAGAGAGGTCGAGTTCATACTAGCTTTTCTCATCCCAATAAGTCCATCATGTATCGTCATTATTGTCTTTCACTTGCATGACCGAACGATTTGTATAATAATAAGAGTGCACGTGCATTGGACTAAGCTAGAATCTGCAAGCATTCAACTCAAAAGAGAAGACAAGTAATATGGGCTCTAAGTTAAATAAACAATCATGCATAAGAGAGCCACTAAACATTTTCAATATGGTCTTCTCGACTCCAAAGGAAAGAAAAGAAAATAAAACTATTTACACGGGAAAGCTCCCAACAAGTAAGAAGAAGAACTAGAAATCCTTTCGGGTTTTCATTTTAATTTCTGCTACAAGCACGGAAATTAAACTAACTATTTTTTTTGGTTTTTCTTAAGGTTTATCAAACACACAAGAAGAAAAACTAGAAAAAAAGAAATTTAAACTAGCATGGATAATACAATGAAAGAGTATGAGCACCGACGACTAGTGTGTGAACATGAATGAAAAGCCAGTGAGAAATACGTACTCCCCCAAGCTTAGGCTTTTGGCCTAAGTTGGTCTAGTACCAAGGACCGCCTGGATGATATCCATAAGTGAAACCGGGGTCGTACTGAGATGCAGCGGTAACCGCCTCCTGAGCTGCAGCATGTTGGCGAGCTGCCTCCGCTCTCCTCTCATGTTGAGCTGCTTCCTCCCCGGTGACAACATATCTTCCTTTTGATTGATAATGAAAAAGGTAGGGAGCAGGAAGAGTAACATGGACGACATTGCGTCTGTCATAGGTTAGTCGATATTGGAGGAATTGTTCATTCCTCCCAAGAAATTGATGACTGACCATAGCTTCATAATCCAAATAAACAGGAGGTATTATCATATCTCCCTCTTGTGGGGCTATACCAAGATAATTAGCCACACGAGTTGCATAAAGTCCTCCAAATAAATTTCCCTTTCTACTATTATTCTGCAACCTACGTGCAACTATTGCCCCCAAGTTATAACCTTTATAACCTAACACAGCACTCTTGAGGACACACGGATCAGGGACACACATGTGACATGCTTCATCCTTACCGTTAATACATCTACCAATGAAGAGAGCAAAATAATGTATAGCAAGAAAATGAATGCTCCCTATGGTAGCTTGTGCTATGTCCCTAGATTCTCCCACAGTAATACTAGCAAGAAAATATCTAAATTCAGATTTGTGAGGATCATTAATATTACCCCACTGCGGGAGTTTGCAAGCAGTTGTGAAATCCTTTAAATCCATGGTATAAGATGTATCATAAATATCAAATATTACACTAGGAGAATTACGCACACAATTATGTTTGAACCTCCGCACAAAAGAATCAGTCAATTGATAATATTGCTGACACTTATCTTGTAAGAAGTCCTCCAGCTCGGCATTACGCACATACGCGTCAAATTCCTCCTTGAAACCTGCTTCGACCATAAAATCATCGGATGGCCACTCACAAGCTCGTACATCCGGGTCCCTCGGCAATTCAACATCTTGCTCACGTATAGCAATCCTGGGCCCTTTCTTCACGAGGAACCACCTTGGTACATTCTCCTAGGCATAATTCTTTTTCTGAAAAAATTCTGAAATTTTAGTAACTTCAAAATAAAATTGAATAAAACTAAACAAGATTGGTAGCAACTACTCCTACAAGTGCCTAGAGCTCATATCATGCATTATAATTGCTTGGGACCTCATAAATTTAACATGCAAGCTCATGAACATGGTCACCTATGCAGCAAAAATTTGCAATGAATAAAGCACTAGAACAAAAACAAATTGGACCAATGGAGGAGTAACATACCAAGCAACACACTCCCAAAGTAGTTTTGTGAATGGAGCTTTGAGCAAGGATATCAAAAATCACAGCAAAAGGAGCTAGAACTCGTGCTTGAGCTGGATGGGGATTTTTTGGGTAGAAGATGAAGTGTGTGGGTGCTGGCATAAGTTGAGGGGGGCCACCAGGGGCCCACGAGACAGGGGGGCGCGCCTAGGGGGAGGGGGCGCGCCCTCCACTCTCGTGGCCTGGTGCTTGCCCCTCCTGCAGTGATTTCAGTGCCTAAAATCCTCAAATATTCCATAAAAAATCATACTAAATTTGCAGGGCATTCGGAGCACTTTTATTTTTGGGATATTTTTTAATGCACAGATAATTCAGAAAACAGACAGATATTAATATTTTTGCTTTATTTATTCTAAATAACAGAAAGTAAAAAAAGGGTACAGAAGGTTGTGCCTTCTAGTTTCATCCATCTCATGATCAACAAAATGAACCCACTAACAAGGTTGATCCAAACTCATTCCGACTAACACGGAACCGGAGAAATTTTGAATAACACTAAGTTACCTCAACGGGGATATGAAAATCCCCAATAATAAGAATATCATACTTTTTCTTGACAGTAGGTAGAGGAAATTCAAAACCTCCAATAATGATAGTTGGAACTTTTCCAATAGAATTGATGCTATGAACTTAAGATTGTTTCCTCAGAAAGTGTACCGTATGCTCATTACCATTAACATGAAAAGTGACATTGCCTTTGTTGCAATCAATAACATCCCCTGTAGTGTTCAGAAAAGGTCTACCAAGGATAATCGACATACTATCGTCCTCGGGAATATCAAGAATAACAATGTCTGTTAGGATAGTGACATTTGCAACCACAACAGGCACATCCTCACAAATACCGACATGTATAGCAGTTGATTTATCAGCCATTTGCAAATATATTTTAGTAGGTTTTAACTTATTCCATTCAAGTCTATGATATAAAGAGAGAGATATAACACTAACACCGGCTCCAAGATCACATAAAGCAGTTCTAACATAATTTCTTTTAATGGAACATGGTATAGTTGGTACACCGGGATCTCCAAGTTTCTTTGGTATTCCACCCTTAAAAGTGTAATTAGCAAGCATGGTGGAAATTTCAGCTTCCGGTATCTTTCTTTTGTTTGTAATGATATCCTTCATATACTTAGCATAAGGATTTACTTTGAGCATATCAGTTAAGCGCATACGTAATAAAATAGGTCTAATCATTTCAGCAAAGCGCTCAAAATCCTCATCATCCTTTGTCTTGGATGATTTAGGAGGAAAGGGCATGGGTTTCTGAACCCATGGTTCTCTTTCTCTACCGTGCTTCCTGGGAACAAAATCTCTATTATCACAACGTTGATTCTTTGATTGTGGGTTATCAAGATCAACAGCGGGTTCAACCTCTACTTCATTGTTTTTGCTAGGTTGAGCATCAACATGAACATTATCATTAACATTATCACTAGGTTCATTTTCATCACCTGATTGTGTTTCAGTATCAGAGATAGAAATATCATTGGGATTCTCAGGTGTGTCTACAGTAGGTTCACTAGAAGCGTGCAAAGTCCTATCGTCTTTCTTTTTCTTCTTTTTGGAAGAACTAGGTGCTTCTAAATCATTTCTCTGAGAATCTTGCTCGATTCTCTTAGGGTGGCCTTCAGGATACAAAGGATCCTGAGTCATTCTACCAGTTCTAGTAGCCACTCTAATAGCAAAGTCATTTTTATTATGTAATTCATCAAGCAAATCATTTTGAGCTTTAAGTACTTGCTCAGCTTGAGTAGCAACCATAGAAGCATATTTGCAAATCAGTTGCAGTTCACCTTTAACTCTAGCCATATTATCGCTTATGCGTCCTACCTCGAAAGCATTATTCTTTAACTCTCTACCAACATAAGCATTAAAACTTTCTTGTCTAGCCATAAAGTCATCAAATTCATCGAAGCATGGGCTATGGAATTTAGTAGAGTGGATTTCAAATTTATCATATCTATAGAGAGAATTTACCTTTACTACCTGTGTCGGGTTATCAAGACAATGTGGTTCTTCAACAGGCGGTATATTAAGACCATGTATTTCTTCAATAGGTGGTAAATTTTTAACATCTTCAGCTTTAATACCTTTTTCTTTCATAGATTTCTTTGCCTCTTGCATATCTTCAGGACTGAGAAATAAAACACCTCTCTTCTTCGGAGTGGGTTTAGGAATAGGCTCGGGAGTTGGCTCAATTGGTTTAGGAATATCCTCAGGAATTGGCTCAGGAAGAGTCCAATTATTTTCATTAGTCAACATATTATTCAACAGTAATTCAGCCTCGTCGACTATTCTTTCCCTGAAAACACAACCAACACAACTATCCAAGTAGTCCTTGGAAGCATCGGTTAGTCCATTATAAAAGATATCAAGTATTTCATTTTTCTTGAGAGGATGATCAGGCAAAGCATTAAGTAATAGGAGAAGCCTCCCCCAAGCTTGTGGGAGACTCTCTTCTTTGATTTGCACAAAATTATATATTTCCTGCAAGGTAGCTTGTTTCTTATGAGCAGGGAAATATTTAGCAGAGAAGTAATAAATCATATCCTGGGGACTACACACACAACCAGGAGCAAGAGAATTATACCAAGTCTTAGCATCACCCTTTAACGAGAACGGAAATATCTTAAGGATATAAAACTAGGGAGATCTTTCATCATGAGTAAACAGGGTAGCTATATCATTCAACTTGGTAAGATGTGCCACAACAGTTTCATATTCAAGGCCATAAAAAGGATCAGATTCAACTAGAGTAATAATCTCAGGATCAACGGAGAATTTATAATCCTTATTAGTAACATAGATAGGTGTAGTAGCAAAACCAGGGTCAGGTTTCATTCTAGCATTAAGAGACTGCTACTTCCATTTAGATAATAATTAATTAAGAACATATCTATCATTGCAAGCAAATATAGCTCTAGCTGCTTCTTCATTCATAACATAACCCTAAGGAACAACAAGCAATACATAATCATTGGGAGAATTTTCATCATCACTATCATCAATAATGGCATCTTCAATATTTTCATTCCCCCTAACTCTAGCAAGTTATTCATCAAGAAATTCACCTAATGGCAAAGTAGTATCATGCACGGTAGTAGTTTCATCATGCATAGCAGAAGTGGCATCATCAATAACATGCGACATATCAGAATTCATAGCAGTGGCAGGTTTAGGTGTCACAAGCTTACTAATAACGGAAGGAGAATCTAGTGCAGAGCTAGATGGTAGTTCCTTACCTCCCCTCGTAGTTGAGGGCATAATCTTTGTTTTAGCGTCTTTCAAGTTCTTCATAGTGATCAACAGATATAAATTCCAAGTGACTCAAAGAATAGAGCTATGCTCCCCGACAACAGTGCCATAAATTAATCTTGATAACCCACAAGTGTAGGGGATCGCAACAGCTTTCGAGGGTAAAGTATTCAACCCAAAAAAATTCTTTAGTATTGGCAGTTGAGTTGTCAATTCAACCACACCTGCATAACTTAGTATCTGCAGCAAAGTATTTAGTAGCAAAGTAGTATGATAATAAAGGTAACAGTGGCAGAAGTAAAGATAATAGTTTTTGTGTTTTTGTAATAGTTGTAACAGTAGCAATGGAAAAGTAAATAAGCGAAGAACAATATGTGAAAAGCTCGTAGGCAATGGATCAGTGATGGATAATTATGCCTTGTGTAATAGCTATAACATAGGGTGACACAGAACTAGCTCCAGTTCATCAATGTAATGTAGGCATGTATTCCGTAAATAGTCATACATGCTTATGGAAAAGAACTTGCATGACATCTTTTGTCCTACCGTCCCGTGGCAGCGGGTCCTAGTGGAAACTAAGGGATATTAAGGCCTCCTTTTAATAGAGAACCGGACCAAAGCATTAACACATAGTGAATACATGAACTCCTCAAACTACGGTCATCACCGAGAAGTATCTCGATTATTGTCACTTCGGGGTTGTCGGATCATAACGCGTAATAGGTGACTACAGACTTGCAAGATAGGATCAAGAACACACATATATTCATGAAAAAAATAATAGGTTCAGATCTAAAATCATGGTACTCGGGTCCTAGTGACAAGCATTAAGCATAGCAAAGTCATAGCAACATCAATCTCAGAACATAGTGGATACTAGGGATCAAACCCTAACAAAACTAACTTGATTACATGGTAAACCCATCCAACCCATCACCGTCTAGCAAGCCTAAAATGGAATTACTCACGCACGGAGGTGAGCATCATGAAATTGGTGATGGAGGATGGTTGATGATGACGACGGCGACGAATCCCCCTCTCCGGAGCCCCGAACGGACTCCAGATCAGCCCTCCCGAGAGAGATTAGGGCTTGGCGGCGGCTCCGTGTTGTAAAATGTGATGAAACTTTCTCTCTGATTTTTTCTCCACGAGACGGAATATATGGAGTTGGAGTTGAGGTCGGTGGAGGTCCAGGGGCCCACGAGATAGGGGGGCGCGCCCTATAGGGGGGCGCCCCCTGTCTCGTGGATAGGGCGTGGGCCCCCTGGTGTATTTCTTTCGCCCAGAAATTCTTATTAATTCCAAAAAGTGCCTCCGTGGATTTTCAGGGCATTCCGAGAACTTTTCTTTTCTACACATAAAACAACATCATGTCAGTTCTGCTAAAAACAACGTCAGTCCGGGTTAGTTTCATTCAAATCATGCAAGTTAGAGTCCAAAACGAGGGTAAAAGTGTTTGGAAAAGGAGATACGTTGGAGGTGTATCACGTCTCTGCTCACAGATCGGACATGCACATTAATGCATGCGTATCCAGGGAAAGGAACCCCTAACGGAACTATTGTCCCTGGAAGATGTTTCTTACTATCCATATAATATAACATAATTAGTTGGGTACTTGTCTGTTCAAGCACTTATGAACCCTACGCCTGGTTTCCACGCGTACCCCAGTTTTACATTACTGAGCGGGTATTTGGATACACTCCGGACTATCGGGTCCGGAGGCTGAAGCGAAAAGGTCCGCCATGACAAATGATTTACAATCCAGCTAGGGACAAAATATGTCATTTGAAGTACATAGTCACTTAGACTGACCAAATTCTTCTTCTATACCATCCAACAGGTTGTCTAGCCTACAATCCTGTTGAGAATACTTTGCGGCTAATCCTACCTGGTCAAATACCAGACTAACGGGGATCTCTTTCCCATCTGACCCTACAGGTCTGACCTCGGCCATGTGATTTGGGTCAACCTTGGTGTATCGGGTCTTCACCATGCCCCAGGCTTCCCTTGCACCTTGTTGGCAGGCTGATATCTTGCATAATCGGAAGCGTCGCCGCGCTCCTTTGAGCATCTCTACAAGCTCCCCCATGCCTCCGGGCAGGGAGGCGGAGGGCCACAAGGCCTGTAATACCCTACATCACCTGCCGAACTTGTTCGTGCAGTTGCAAGAGCTCCGGTAGTAGATCACCTGCGGATCCGGGCATCTCCTCTTCGGGACGACCTATCAGCATACCTACAGACATAACTCTATTAGCCTTCTTCTTCGCCGAACTGTATAAAGGTTGGTTCGAGCACTTACTAAAAATGCCGCGTCGAAGCCTCTTATTCTCGTTCACGGAGTCTGCAAGATGGGCCCGAACATCCCCCAGTTCAACGCCCAGCCGGGTATGGGCATCCCGGAGATCATTTTTCTCTCGAATAACTCATGTAAGCACGCGCTCGCCAGCCTCTAGCTGTCGTTTAGCATATTGCTCATCCTCTTGTATGATCTCCGGATTCACTCCGGGATTTTCTGCATAATCTATTGTTAGATTTGCAAGCATGCCAAATACTCACTGGTATATGTTTTCGAGACAAGTATTACCAGATGAGGCCTTCTTGGATTTCTCTATTTCGGCAACTGCGGCCCTGAGCTGGGCTTTGCCCTCCTCCAGCTCTTGAGACAAATGGGTGTTCTTCGCTGAAAGAACCTATTCATACAATGATCCTTAAATCAGTTGTTCCAACTGTTTCAACTCTCAGGGGCTACTGATATATATAATTATGAGATTTTTTCTTACCTGTATATCCTTCAAATACTGGTTTGTGGCTTTAGCAAGCCCACCTTGCGCAGCTCGGATGTACACGTCTCTTGAGTTGAAGGCGTTGAACGCCTCTTCGGAGAAATTAGGGTCGCGGAGTACGGCCAGTCGACACCTATGATTCATGGCGCTCTCCACTTCAGAATTCATAGCGGACACTCTATCCGCATCTTCTGTAGGAGGACCATCCGGTGTTGTCCCTGCGTTAGCCTCCGCCCCTGAGTCCGGTTCCGGGATCCGGCTGGTGGAGGCATGGCCGGTAGGCTCTCCAGACACTGTACGTCGAGCGTTTTTTCTGCCAGGGACCACGAAAATTGTTATATTTTGAAGACGATAATCATGAAGCAGGTTTTTAATCATACCTCTACGACGGCGTCTCGGTCCTGACCGCCTTCCTTTTGATCCTACTCGGCTTCGGTGCCCCTTGTTGGCAAGCCACCGCGGGTTCGGCACGGCGCCCCGATTGCCTACCCTGTAAAATGCAATACATGTGCGGTGGGTAAAGTGCAAAGAAGGGATCCTTCTCGGAAGTTGGGACTTCGGTTTTACTTACATGTGATGCAGGGAGTAGGCCAGGATAATCAGCTATGATGGCCACCAAGGCACCGTCACCTCTTAACTGATAGAACATCCTGTCGACGAGCTCCACAAACACGTCCGGATCTTCTTCGAGTCCGGGGACGAGGGACCGGTCAGGGTCCTCTCGCTATGGAGACGGGCTGTGGATCTCCCTCAAAGCTTTTTGTAGTTCCTGCTATGAATTGGCAAGGTAAATATTTGTGATGAAGAATGCGGGAATGAATGGAGTTGAGTAAAAGATAGCAGCTCACCCAGGTTGGGGGTTGTACATGGAAAATCCATCCTGTGTCTTAATACGGAGGAACTCATCTTCTTCTCCTTTGTACAAATCGGACAATATTTTTGCCAGAGCGGTGGCGGAGTCCGGACCTTTATGACCGCAGCGGGTGGCATCGTCTTCTCCATTGAAGTGCCACATGGGTTTCCCCCGATATTGAAGTGGCTGCACCCCCCGCATTATACATATTGACATAACCTCGATTATTGTCAGTCTTGATTTGGCCAGCATTTTTATCTTGCTCATCAGGTAAAGGACCTCTCTATTATCTTCCTCCTAGGGGCTCCAGGGGCGCCAGCTGTGGCGCTTCCTCAGCGGGGCATTAGCAAACTCAGGAAGGCCCATCCGAATAGGGTCCAGAAGGGGGACGTCCTCCATATTAAACCACTCCGCAGGCTAGTCTTCAAATGTCTTCTTCGGGGTGCCGGATAGGTATCCGGTTCCGGCGATGCGCCATACTTCGGCTCCGCCGACTTGGTATATTGATCCCTCCTGATTGCGAGGGACGAGGCAGAATAGCCTCTTCCATAGCTCGAAATGAGCTTCGCAGCCCAGAAATAGCTCGCAAAGGGCGACATAACCTGCGATGTGCATTATGGAAGCAGGAGTGAAGTTATGCAGTTGGAGGCCGTAATACTCTAGGAGCCCGCGGAGGAACGGATGGATTGGAAATCCGAGGCCCTCAGCAAGAAAGGGACAAGGCATACTCGCTCCCCACTAGATGGGTTGGGGAAACTCTCTGCTTGCTCCCCGCCATTGTAAGTGGCTAGTCTGGCTCGGACGGGGACCATATATTCGGGCGGGAGAAACCCCTGGGTCTGCAACTCCACCAATCGACCGTGGGGGACATAAAACTTCTCCCAATCACCTGGCTTAGCGCTGTGGGGGCGAGAGGAGGAGCTGTGATGGCCGGCCATGATGGGATGGCATTCTTCGGGCGCGCTCTGATGGATACTCGCTGGGGGAAGATGGTGTGATTTGGGTATGAGGATCCCCGTCTCTTTAATGGATGATTTACTAACATGGTTAGGGTGGCAGATTAACAATGCCCCGACTTCTCGCATTCGCTCGACATGTGGAGACTGCCATTGTTAGGGTATAGAAGCCGAGGAGTGCAACATTAATGGGAAGCCAGACACTGCTCACTACTACAGGTACTCAGGGATTTTCGAGAAGAACCCGCCTTGCATTTCTGAAGACAATCTACGCGCTGGACTCATCGCCATTGAAGCCTGGTTCAGGTGCTACTGAGGGAGTCTTGGATTAGGGGGTCCTTGGATAGCCGGACTATATACTTTGGCTGGACTGTTGGACTATGAAGATATAAGATTCAAGACTTTGTCCCGTGTTCGGGTGGGACTCTCCTTTGTGTGGAAGGCAAGCTTGGCAATCCAGATGTGTAGATCTCGTTCTCTATAACCGACTCTTAGTAAACCTAGCCCCCTCTGGTGTCTATATAAACCGGAGGGTTTAGTCCGCAGGACAACAACAATCAATCCATAGGCTAGCTTCTAGGGTTTAGCCTCTTCGATCTCGTGGTAGATCAACTCTTGTAATACTCATATCATCAAGATCAATCAAGCAGGAAGTAGGGTATTACCTCCATCAAGAGGGCCCGAACCTGGGTAAACACTGTGTCCCCCGCCTCCTGTTACCATTAGCCTCAAACGCACAGTTCGGGACCCCCTACCCGAGATCCACCGGTTTTGACACCAACAGGGCGGCAGTGGTCGGCGGCGGCGGCTCCGGCCGTGGCGGATGACGGCGGTGGTCGGCGACGGGACGGGGCGGCTGCTCCGTCAATGGCGGGCAGCAGCTGTGGTCGGCGGCGGGACGGGGCAGCGGTGGTGTGGGCGGTGGCGCGCGAGCGGCGGTGGTGGCGGTGGCGGGGCGGTGCTAGGGATTCAAGGGCGGGCGGCTTGGGCTAGCGGTGGCTCCCTTGGCCTTATAAAGGCCGGCCGGGCTAGTGTCCGGGTTGGGCACGGCCCGGTTAGGTTGGTGCATTTTTTTAAAATAAGCTGACGCGGAAAAACAAGCAAAAGAAATACTAAACAGAGTCCAAAAATCCTGAAATAAAGTTTCATGGTCCTCTAATAATATTGCGGACAAAGTGAACATTTATTTGGGCCTCTAATGCAATTTTGAAAAACACTTTTTTTTCCTAATTCTAATAAAATAGCAAGAAAAGTCCAAATAAAATTCTTATTTAATTTTAACACTTTTCCTCCAATATTTCTTTTTATTTGGAGAAATCATTTTATCTCCTCTCTTGTATTTCAACATTGGAAATATTCTGAGAGAAATAATTAAAACCAAATGATCCTCTTTTCAAAATTTGAGAAAAGTCAAATATGAAAATAACGAAATCCCCAACTTTCTCCGTGGGTCCGTGAGTTCCTTAGAATTTCTAGGATCAACCAAAAATGCAATAAAATATGATATTCAATGATGACCTATGTATAACATTCCAAATTGAACATTTGGGATGTTACAACTTGCATTAGAGTCAATAATCTAGTTCACATCGCCATGTGATTTAACATCAATAGTTCACATCTGTACGTGATTAACACCCATAGTTCACATTGCCATGTGACCAACAACCAAAGGGTTTACTAGAGTCAATAATCTAGTTCACATTGCTATGTGATTAACACCCAAAGAGTACTAAGGTGTGATCATGTTTTTCTTATGAGAGAAGTTTAGTCAATGGGTCTGTGACCTTCAGATCCGTATGTATTTTGCAAATATTCTATGTCTACAATGCTCCGCATGGAGCTACTCTAGCTAATTGCTCCCACTTTCAATATGTATCCAGATTTAGACTTAGAGTCATCTAGATCGGTGTAAAAGCTTTCATCGACATAACTCTTTACGACGAACTCTTTATCACCTCCATAGCCGAGAAATACTTCCTTAGTCCTCTTAAGAAACTAAGGATAACTTTGACGGCTATACAGTGATCCACTCCTGGATCACTATCGTACCCCTTTGCCAAACTCATAGTAAGGCACAAAACTGGTCTGGTACATAGCATGACATACTTTATAGAACCTATAATTGAGGCATAGGGAATGACTTTCATTTTCTCTCTATCTTCTGCTGTGGTCGGGCTTTGAGTCTTACTCAACTTTACACCTTGTAATACATGCAAGAACTCTATTTTTGACTGATCCATTTTGAACTCTTTCAAAAACTTGTCACGGTATATATCATTGAAAAATCTTATCAAGCATCTTGATCTATCTCTATAGATCTTCATGCCCAATATGTAAGCAGCTTCACCGAGGTCTTTCTTTGAAAATTTCCTTTCAAACTCTCATTTATGCTTTCCAGAAAATTCTACATCATTTCCAATAAACAATATGTCATTCACATATACTTATCAGAAAGGCTGTAGTGCTCCCACTCACTTGTAAATACAGGCTTCACCGCAAGTCTGTATAAAACCATATTCCAACTCTCAGAGGCTTGCACCCATCCATAAATAGATCACTGGAGCTTGCACACTTTGTTATCACCCTTTGGATCGACAAAACCTTCTGGTTGCATCATATACAACTCTTCTTCCAGAAATCCATTCAGGAATGCAGTTTTGACATCCATCTGCCTGATTTCATAAAATATGGCAACTGCTAGCATGATTTAGACGGATTTAAGCATCTCTACAGTTGAAAAAATCTCATTATAGTCAACACCTTGAACTTGTCGACAACCTTTTGTGACAAGTCGAGCTTTGTAGATAGTAACACTACTATCAGTGTCCGTCTTCCTCTTGAAGATCCATTTATTTCCATGGCTTGCTGATCATCGAGCAAGTCCACCAAAGTCCACACTTTATTCTCAATCATGGATCCCATCTTAGATTTCATAGCCTCAAGCCATTTCGCGGAATCTGGGCTCATCATCGCTTCCTCATAGTTCATAGGTTCATCATGGTCTAATAACATGACTTCCAAAATAGGATTACTGTACCACTCTGGAGCGGATTGTACTCTGGAAGACCTACGAGGTTCGGTAATAACTTGATCTGAAGTTTCATGATCATCATCATTAGCTTCCTCACTAATTGGTGTAGGAATCACTGGAACTGATTCTGTGATGAACTACTTTCCAATTCAGGAGAAAGTACAATTACCTCATCAAGTTCTACTTTCCTCCCACTCCTTCTTTCGAGAGAAACCGCTTCTCTAGAAAGGATCCATTCTTAGCAACGAATATCTTTCCTTAAGATCTTGTGATAGAAGGTGTACCCAACAGTTTCCTTTTGGTATTCTATGAAGACGCACTTCTCCGATTTGGGTTCGAGCTTATCAGGTTGAAGCTTTTTCACATAAGCACCGCAGCCCAAAACTTTAAGAAACTACACTTTGGTTTCCTGCACTACCACAGTTCATAAGGCGTCGTCTCAACTGATTTTCATGGTGCCCTTTTTAACGTGAATGCAACTATCTCTAATGCATAACCCCAAAACGATAGTGGTAAATCGGTAAGAGACATCATAGGTCGCACCATATGCAATAAAATGCGGTTACGATGTTCGGACACACCATTACACTATGGTGTTCCAGGTGGCGTGAGCTATGAAACTATTCCACATTATTTTAAATGAAGGCCAAACTCGTATCTCAAATATTCTCCTCCACGATCAGATCATAGAAATTGTATTTTCTTGTTACGATGATTCTCTACTTCACTCTAAAGTTCTTTGAACTTTTGAAATGTTTCAGACTTGTGTTTCATTAAGTAGATATACCCATATCTTCTCAAATCATCTATGAAGGTCAAAAAATAATGATACCCGCCATGAGCATCAATACTCATTGGACCGCATAGATCAGCATGTATTATTTCCAATAAGTCACTATCTCGTTCCATTATTTTGGAGAACGGAGTTTTAGTCATCTTGCCCATAAGGCATGGTTCGCAAGTATGAAATGATTCATAATCAAGTGATTTCAAAAGTCCATCTTTATGGAGTTTCTTCATGTGCTTTACACCGATATGACCCAAACAGTAGTACCACAAATAAGTTGCACTATCATTATCAATATTATGTGTATCATTACGACCGATATTCAATTAACCATCAACATGGGGTGTATGACCATAGAAGGTTTTATTCATGTAAACAGAATAACAATTATCCTCTGTCTTAAATGAATAATTGTATTGCAATAAACATGATCTAATCAAATTCATGCTCAATGCAAACACCAAATAACATTTATTTAGGTTCAACACTAATCCCGAAAGTATAAGGGGTGTGTGATGATGATCATATCAATCTTGAAACTACTTCCAACACACATAGTCACTTCACCCTTAACTAGTCTCTGTTTATTTTGTAACTCCCATTTCGAGTTATTAATCTTAGCAACCGAACAGGTATCAAATACCAAGGGGTTACTGTCGGTGTCAAAACCGGCGGATCTCAGGTAGGGGGTCCTGAACTGTGCGTCTAAGGTCGATGGTAACAGGAGACGGGGGACACGATGTTTTACCCAGGTTCGGGCCCTCTCTATGGAGGTAATACCCTACTTCCTGCTTGATTGATCTTGATGAATATGAGTATTACAAGAGTTGATCAACCACGAGATCGTAATGGCTAAACCCTAGAAGTCTAGCATATATGACTATGATTGTTCCCTATAGACTAAACCCTTCGGTTTATATAGACACTTGAGGGGGCTAGGGTGTACAAAGTCGGTTACTGATAAAGGAATCTTCATATCCGAACGCCAAACTTGCCTTCTACGCCTAGTAGAGTCCCATCCGGACACGGGGAGAAGTCTTATGTCTTGTATCTTCATAGCCCATTAGTCCAGCCCATGTCACATAGTCCAGACGGCCGAGGACCCCTTAATCCATGACTCCCTCAGTAGCCCGCGAACCAGTATTCCAATGACAATGTGTCCGATGCATAGAATATCTTTGGCATTGCAAGGTGGGTTCCTCCTGCAGTTATTTCAAAGTACCTGACTTAAAGAGCTGTATTCAGCTTTCCATTTAATGTCACGCCCATCGGCTTCCGCAACTTCATGACTTCAGCTTCCACGTGTCGAGCGAATACGAGAGGTCGGAGTATTTTTACACATACCACCCTGACCGCGTAAAAAAGACATCTATTTAAAGAGATCGGGATTTTTAGATCCATTTCATACCAGCAAGGAATCAGCAGAGCTTGCTAGGAGAAACCATTCCAACATGGCTAGCACTCCCAACTCTTCCTCCCATCTCCACGGCCCCAGAAAGGCGAATGGGAGAAGTCTTCCATATCCCACAGTCAGCTAGTGGAGCTACAAACACAGGTATTTCTCCCCCCCGCGGATCTAGTCCTTGTTCGAGCGGGATTGGTTTCCTTCAACGACAGGACTCAGGAGGAGAATTGCCCCAATCCATCCAGGGGGAATGGGTATGCTTCGTTCCCCACTTGTTGAGAGGCTTCGGATTTCCAATCCATCCATTCTTCCGAGGGCTTCTGGAGTATTATGGCCTCCAGCTGCACAATTTCACTCCTGCCTCCATCCCGCACATTGTAGGTTACATTGCTCTTTGCGAATTATTCCTGGGTTGTGAGGCCCATTTTAAATTATGAAGGAAGCTATTCTGCCTCGTCCCTCATAGCCAAGGGGGATCAATATTTGAAGTGGGCGGAGCTGAAGTATGGCGTATCGCCGGGACCAGATACCTGTTCGGCACACCGAAGAAGGTATCCGAAGAGTGGCCTTCTGAATGGTTTTATATCGAGGACTCCGCCCTTCCCGACCCAGACCGAATGGGTCTTCCTGATATTTCAAGCATTCCGTTGAAGAAATGTCACAGCTGGCGCCCTCAGAGCTTTAAGGAGGAAGATAGTGCAGAAGTCCGTCAGTTGACAAGCAAGATAAAGACGCTCGCTCAGTCCGGATTATCAATAGTCGAGGTAATGGAGACTTTCATAGTGCGAGGGGTTCAGCCACTTCAATACACAAGGAATCCCATGTGGCACTACAATGGGGAAGATGACGCCACCCGCTGCGGTTGGAAGGGTCCGGATACCCCTGCCGCTTTGGCCAAAATACTGGCCGAACTATACAAAGGGGAGAAAGAGGAGTTCATTCGTATTAAGCGCCGAGATGAATTTTCCATGTACAATCCTCCTAGCTGGGTGAGTTCTAATCCCCACTACTCTTCTCATTCTCCTCCCTGAGTTGCTTTTCATGGACATTAACCGTCCATTTGTAACAGGAATGGCGGAAGATCACCAAGGAGATCAAGAGCCCCGCTCCACATCCAGAGGACCACAACCGGGACCTCGACCCCGGACTCAAAGAAGATCCGGATATATTTATGGAGCTCAAGGACGGAGTGTTTTACCAGGTAAGCCATGACGGCACGGAAGTGGCCATCACCGCCGACTATCCCGGTCTTCTCCCTGCCTCGCACGTAAGTAACCAGGAGACATTCCTTCAAAAAGAGATTCCTTGTTACGCCTCATTCACCGCACTGTCTCATGCTCTAAAGGGGAGGCGCTCGGTGCGCCATACTGCTCCTGAGGCGCTTCTCCAGAGAGCAGCACCTATGTCGGGCAGGCCTTCAAAGAGGAAGGCGAATGGAAATACAGTCGAGCCTTCATCAAAGAGGTATGGTTATTAAATACACTCCTTGCATGTCGCATTAAAGTGTGACATTGTCCGTCGTGTCATTTTAGGAAGAACATTCATCGGACTATGTCCGAGGATCCTTCCGGTCATGCCTCCTCAAGCTAGATTCCAGATCCAGCTTCCAGGACAAAGGATGGTGCGGGAGCATCGCTGGAATGTCCTTCTGCAGAGGATTCAGATAATGTATCCATTGCTAACTATGAAGTGGAAAGAGCCATGAATCATCGGCGCCGGCGGGGTACTCTTCGAGACCCCAGTTTTTCAAAAGAGGCATTCAACGCCTTCAGCTCTGCTGATGCATACATCCGAGCTGCTCAAGATGGGCTTACCAGAGCCACCGACCAATAGTTGAAAGATATGCGGGTAAGTACATATTTGTACAAATCTGATAATTATATATACTAGTAGGCCCTGAGACTTGAAACAGTTGGTACAACTGATTTAAGGATCATTCTATAACCAGATGCTCACAGAGAAGAAGAACCTGTTATCTCAAGAGCTAGAAAAGTGTCGGACCTAGCTAGCGGCTGCTACTACCAAACTGGAGAAATCAGAGATATGTGTCCCTCACTCAAGAAAATACAGAATTATATATAACAGTAGTGCCAAAGCCGTTGCTTGTCTGACGATAGTATTATCAGATAATCCGGGAGGGACTCCGGAAGTCGCACAAGAGGGTGAACAAGGAGCTCAAAGGCAACTAGCCGCTGGCAAGCATGTACTTAGACGGGTCAGGAAGGAGAAAAATAAACTCCAGGATTCCAATACCTAGCTGGGCGAAGAATTGAAAGATGTTCGGGCCCAGCTGGCCGACTCCGTGAAGGAAAATAAGAGGCTCCAATGCAGTATATTTAGTATGTGCTCAAACTAACCGCCGTGTAATTCAGCAAGGAAAGGAACTGACAAAGTTATGTCTGTAGGTATGCTGACTGGTCGTCCTGAAGAGGAGATGTCCGGATTCTTAGGCGATCGGCTACAATAGCTGTCGCAACTGCACGAGCAAGCTTGGCAGGTGATGCGGGGTGTTGCCAAAGCCTTATGGCCATCATGCTCCCCTCCAGGAAATATGGAGGAGCTTGTCAGCTATTTAAGGGAGCACGGCGGCGGTTCGGATTATGCAAGATATCGGCTTGTCGGGAAGGTGCGCGAGAGGCCTGGGCCATGGTGAAAACACAGTATACCAAGCTTGATCGGAATCATATGGCCTGGGTCGGACCTTTAGGGTCAGATGGAAAAGAAATTCCTGTTAGTCTAGTATATGACCAAGTAAAATTAGCCGCAGAATATTCTCAGGAGGATTGTAAATTAGACAACCTGTTGGACGGCATAGAAGAGGAAGTTTTTGAGTCCAAGTTACTATGTACTTCAATGGACAAATTTTTCCCTAGACGGATTGTAAAACATTTGTCATGACAGACCTTTTCGCTTCGACCTTTGGACCCGAAGGTGCGGAGTGTTTCCGAATACCCGCTCGGTAATATAGACCGGGGTATCCATGGAAACCAGGCGTAGGGGTCATAATTGCTTGAACAGACAAGTATCTAGCTAGCTATGTTATATTACATTGTGGTAGTAAGAAACATCGTCCAGAGAGAATAGTTACATTAAGGGTTCCTTTCCCTGGGTGAGCATGCTCTTATCGTGCATGTCTGAACTATGATTAAAAAACCGCAGTATATGTAACATCTGGGGGTTCATAGTATAATCAGTAAAAAACATCTTTACTCTGCCGACCGAATATTCCCTTAAGAACGCTAGCTTTCGGCTTCACCCAGTCCGAGGTACACATCCGGATGACCCGACAGTAACAATCGCAGAGGTGCTCCCTTTATGCCCTAGCCGAACTAACATGAACGTAGGGCATAAGCACAGGAGCTAGGCAACCCAATTTGGCCAAAACTTAAGTCATATCGATGCATATAATGGCGACGAAAAGGTACATACGATGAAAAGATATGTATGTGGTGAGCTTTAATGCTCGGAGAATAATATTAATAAGCTTCCGTATAAGAAGCTCCCAGGTATAATGGACGTACATATTTGAGGATGTGTATGTCTCCGTTGTACGGTCTAGCCGTACGAAAGCTTGAAGGCCAAAAAAGAAATGGCGAAAAAAGAGGAAAAAATAATGGAAAAAAGGGGGAAGGAGACGAACGAAGAGTTCGGCGCTAGGAGTAGAATCTTCGGAGTCTGGTTGCGTTCCATGGGTTCGGCTCTAAGCGATTGTCTGATGCATCACGTAGGCAATATGCTCCTGCAGTGAGAACTTCTTCAATGATGAAGGGACCCTCCCACTTGGGCTTGAGTTTGTCCTTTTTCTTCTCTGGTAAGCGTAGAACGAGTTCGCCAACATTATAAGTCTTGGCCCGCACTTCTCTGCTTTGATATCTTCGAACCTGTTGTTGATAAAATTTGGAACATGCTTTTGCGACCTCGCACTCCTCCTCCACGACATCTAAGCTATCCTGCCGATCAAGCTCGGCCTCTCTCTCTTCGTACATGCGCACTCGAGGTGAATCATGAATAATGTCGCAGGGTAACACAACCTCTGCGCCGTACACCATGAAGAAGGGTGTGAATCCGGTAGTGCAATTGGGCGTGGTCCACAGCCCCCAGAGTACGGAGTCGAGCTCCTCAACCCAGTGATTGTCTAATTCTTTCAAAGACCGCACTAGTCTAGGCCTAATGCCGCTCATAATAAGACCATTGGCTTGTTTAACTTGACCGTTTGTTTGCGGGTGATAGACGGAGGCGTAATCGAGCTTAATGCCCATATTTTCACACCAGGTTTTCACCTCATCGGCTGTGAAGTTAGAGCCGTTATCAGTGATGATGCTGTGTGGAACACCATAACGGTGCACAACGCCGGCTATGAAGTCTATCAATGGTCCGGCTTCGGCCGTTTTAACTGGTTTGGCCTCTATCCACTTAGTGAATTTATCCACCATGGCCAACAATTTTTTTTTCTTATGGCATCCCCCTTTAAGGGGTCCGGCCATATCAAGCCCCCAGACAGCAAAAGGCCAAGTGATGGGGATTGTTTGAAGAGCGGTGGGTGGCATATAGCTTTGGTTGGCAAAAATCTGGCATCTGATGCAATGTTGGACCAAGTCTTGTGCATCTGCTCGGGCCGTCGGCCAATAGAAACCTGTACGGAAGGCCTTTGTTACAAGGGTCCAAGCTGCGGCGTGGTGACCACCGAGACCGGCATGAATTTTAGCCAAGAGCTGCCGCCCGTCTTCCTCGGAGATACATCTTTGAAGTACTCTGGTAGCGCTTTTCTCGTAGAGTTCTCCTTCGTGGACCTTGTAGGCTTTCGAGTGCTAGACAATGCAGCGCGCCTCATTCTGGTCCTCTGGGAGTTCTCACCTATTAAGGTACTCCAAGAAGGTTTCGGTCCATGGGGCAATGACTGCCATGATAAGATTAGCCGATGGTGTTATTTCGGTGGCTGAGCCCCCGATGATATCGGTGTGTTCGGCATCTGGGGTTATAGTTGGATCCGGACTGGTGTTGCCGCTATCCCCTTGCCACACCACGGATGGCTTGAAGAGCCTTTCTAGAAAGATGTTAGGTGGGATGGGGTCGCGCTTAGCACCAATGCGGGCAAGGACATCCACCGCTTGATTACTTTCTCGAGCCACATGATGAAACTCGAGCCCCTCCAACCGAGCCGACATTTTGAGAACGGTGTTACGGTAAGCCACCATTTTCGGATCTTTGGCATCAAAATCTCCATTTATTTGGGATATTGTGAGGTTTGAATCCCCGAGCATCTCCAGGCGTTGTATGCCAATGGAGACAGCCATCCGAAGACCATGGAGTCTGTGTATAATATCTGGAGTACGTATTGAACTGTATCTCTAGTGGGGGATGTTAGGACAAAGCCCACTCCTAGGCCCGCCAGCATGACCCAGTTGGAGTATGTGCCGTACTCATTAGGGAGTTCGGCTTCTGTCCATTCGGCGACGAAGTCGGCCAGTACTTGGGATTTAATGGCCTGGCGCAGTCTGTATGTTATGTCAAATGGGAGGAGCTGGATGACCCACTTGGCAATCCGGCCCGTGGCATCGCAGTTGTTTATTATATCATTGAGTGGTACTTCGGAGGCCACCATGATTGAGAACTCTTGAAAGTAGTGTCATAGGTTTCGGGATGCCATGAAGACCGTGTATGCTATTTTTTGGTAATGAGGGTACCGGGATTTGCATGGTGTGAGGACAGTAGACACGTAGTATACCGGCTTTTGAAGAGGGAATTTGTGTCCGTCCTCCTCTTGTTCGACGATGAGTACCGCACTCACGACTTGGTGCATTGCTGATATGTATAATAGCATGGGTTCATCGATGTTCAGTGCGGCCAGGATTGGGTTGCTCGCTAAAAGGGCCTTTATTTCCTCCAGTCCGGCCATTGCCGTGCCCATCCACTCGACGTGCTCGGTGCGTCGGAGAAGGCGATAAAGTGGCAATGTTTTTTCTCCTAGTCTGGAGATAAAGCAGCTTAATGTTGCCACACATCCGGCTAGTTTTTGGACTTCTTTAAGGTGTGTTGGCATAGCCAACTGTGACAAACCTCGGATTGTTGCCGGGTTCGCCTCAATTCCTATATTGGAAACGATGAAACCCAACAGTTTTCCAGCGGGAACACCGAAAACATACTTTTCCGGATTGAGCTTGATGTCATATGTTCGGAGGTTGTCGAATGTGAGACGTAGATCGTCTATTAGCACTACAAAAAAATACACTTCCGTGATGATACGTGTTTGTCACAGTAGGTCGTGTTCTTTGTCATGCATGTACATCCATGACGCTTTTATGACAGAATCAAGATAGTCATACCTGTGCTGTCGTAGAAGTGTTCCATGACATTACCGAAATTATCATCACGGAAGTGTCCACTTCCATGACCATAAATCACGCGTCACAGAAGTGCTTTCGTCAAGGGTGACCAACACGTGGCATCCACCGTAACGGAACGCCGTTAAGCTATCGGGTCCGGTTTTGGATCCGATAACCCGTTAACAGCCCGGACCAATGGGGATTTTCCATGTGTAAAATCATCATTGGCCGGAGGAAACACGTGTTGCCTCACCGTTGGGACAGATGACATCCACTCATTGGACAGGAGGCGCCTATAATAGGTAGACATGTGGCACGGCCCAACAGTGGCCCATTCCGATGAAAAATGTTGGCCCAGTGAAAATTAGCAGGCCGACCCATATAAGGCCTACTTGTGTCAAGTCCATTTAATCCCACGGCCCATATGAGATGTCCCAATTCGGCCCGCCAACGGCCCGTTAAAGATTTGACACCGTTGCAGCCCATTGTTGATACGTCTCCAATGTATCTATAATTTTTGATTGCTCCATGATACTTTATCTACTGTTTTGGACTATATTGGGCTTTATTTTCCACTTTTATATTATTTTTGGGACTAACCTATTAACCGGAGGCCCAGCCCAGAATTGCTATTTTTTTTGCCTATTTCAGTATTTCGAAGAAACAGAGTATCAAACAGAGTCCAAACGGAATGGAACCTTCGGGAACATGATTTTCTCGCCGAACGTGATCCAGGAGACTTGGACCCTGCTCCAAGGACCAAAAGAGGCGGTCACGAGGGTGGCCCCCCCTAGGGCGCGCCCCCTTGCCTCGTGGGCCCCTTGTTGCTCCACCGACGTACTCCTTCCTCCTATATATACCTACGTACCCCCGTCAGATCAAATACGGAGCCAAAAACCTAATTCCACCGCCGCAACTTTCTATATCCATGAGATCCCATCTTGGGGCCTGTTCCGGAGCTCCACCGGAGGGGGCATATACCATGGAGGGCTTCTACATCAGCACCATAGCCTCTCCGATGAAGTGTGAGTAGTTTACTTCAGACCTTTGGGTCCATAGCTAGTAGCTAGATGGCTTCTTCTCTCTTTTTGGATCTCAATACAATGTTCTCCCCCTCTCTTGTGGAGATCTATTTGATGTAATCTTCTTTTTGCGGTGTGTTTGTTGAGGCCGATGAATTGTGGGTTTATGATCTAGCTTATCTATGAGTAATATTTGAATCTTCTCTGAATTCTTTTATGTATGATTAAGTTATCTTTGCAAGTCTCTTCGAATTATCCGTTTGGTTTTGCCAACTAGATTGGTAGTTCTTGCAATTGGAGAAGTGTTTAGCTTTGGGTTCAATCTTGCTGTGTCCTTTCCCAGTGACAGCAGGGGCAGCAAGGCACGTATTGTATTGTTGCCATCGAGGATAACAAGATGGGGTTTTGATCATATTGCGTGAATTTATCCCTCTACATCATGTCATCTTGCTTAAGGCGTTACTCTGTTTTTTACTTAGTACTCTAGATGCATGCTGGATAGTGGTCGATGAGTGGAGTAATAGTAGTAGATGCAGAATCGTTTCGATCTACTTGTCTCGGACGTGATGCCTATACACATGATCATACCTAGATAACATCATAATTATTCGCTTTTCTATTAATTGCTCAACAGTAATTTGTCCACCCGCCGTAGAATATTTATGCTCTTGAGAGAAGCCACTAGTGAAACCTATGGCCCCCGGATCTATTCTCATCATATCAATCTCTATTACTTTATTACTTGCTTTGTTTTTACTTTGCCTTTTACTTTTCACTTTGCATCTGTATATCAAAAATACCAAAAATATTATTTATCATCTCTATCAGATCTCACCCTCGTAAGTGACAGTGAAGGGATTGACAACCCCTAACCGTGTTGGTTGCGAGTAGATATCGTTTTGTGTAGGTACGAGGGACTCATGCGTGATCTCCTACTGGATTGATACCTTGGTTCTCAAAAACTGAGGGAAATACTTACGCTACTTTACTGCATCATCCTCTCCTCTTCGGGGAAATCCAATGCAGTGCTCAAGAGGTAGCAAGAAGAATTTCTGGCACTGTTGCCGAGGAGTTTGCGCAAAAGTCAACCATACCAAGTACCCATCACAATCCCTATCTCTCGCATTACATTATTTGCCTCTCGTTTTCCTCTCCCCCACTTCATCCTTGCCACTTTATTCGCCCTCTCTTTCCCAATCTCCTCCTCTCTTTCCCTTTCGCCTTTTTCTCCTTTGCCTTTTTGTTTGCTCGTGTGTTAGTCTGCTTACTTGTCGGAATGGCTCTCCCTAAATTTGGTGATCTTCACCTTAAAAGGCTAGAGGAGATCGAAAGTAATGTCAGAAAGTTTATGGTTTTGCAATTTGAGCATAATAATTTCTTTAGAAACGAGCTTAAGGAACAAAAAGGTTTTATGAGTTATATGAATAAAGAACTCGATGATATGTCTAAAGAATTCGATGGTATAAGAGCCCAAATTGCTCGTCTTGAAAAGATGACCACTGAAATTTCGGATATTAAAGCTACCTTAGTTAATAAGATGGCCGCTAAACCGAATTCCTATGAAAATCAAGATGAAGATCTAAAAGTTATTGATGTGTCCCCTATTAAATCTTTGTTTTGCAATATGAATCTTGATGAAACTGAATATGATCTTCCTTTACCTAGAAGGCGTTCTAAGAATTCAGAGTTTTTAGATCTTGATGATGAAATTGATGAAAGTGGGATTGAAAGAAATAAAAACCTAGATGTTGATAAACCCACTATTTTAGATCTCGAGGAATTTAATTCTGAAAATTTCTCTTTGATTGGTTGTATTTCCTTGTTGCAATCCGTGCTAGATTCTCCTCATGCTTATAGTCAAAATAAGGCCTTTACCGAACACATTGTTGATGCCTTGATGCAATCTTATGAAGAAAAACTTGAGTTGAAAGTTTCTATCCCTAGAAAACTCTGTGATGAGTGGGAACCTACTATTAAATTAAAATTAAAGATTATGAGTTTCATGCTTTGTGTGATTTGGGTGCTAGTGTCTCCACTATTCCCAAAAGTTTGTGTGATTTGCTAGATTTCCGTGATTTTGAAGATTGCTCTCTAAACTTGCATCTTGCGGATTCCACTATTAAAAAGCCTATGGGAAGAATTAATGATGTTCTTATTTTTGCAAATAGGAATTATGTGCCCGTATATTTTATCGTTCTTGATATAGATTGCAATCCTTCATGTCCTATTATTCTTGGTAGACCTTTCCTTAGAACAATTGGTGCGATTATTGATATGAAGGGAGGGAATATTAGATTCTAATTTCCCTTGATAAAGGGTATGGAACACTTCCCTAGAAAGAAAATAAAATTACCTTATGAATCTATCATGAGAGCCACTTATGGATTGCCTACCAAAGATGGCACTCGCTAGATCTATCCTTCCTTTTATTCCTAGCTAGGGGCGTTAAGCGATAGCGCTTGTTGGGAGGCAACCCAATTTTATTTTGTTCTTTTGTTTTTGTTCCTGTTTAGTGTTAAATTTTGTTTCTAATTTCTGTTTAGATGTGTTTTTATCTTTTAATTAGTGTTTGTGCCAAGTAGAACCTATAGGATAAGCTACGATGATAGTTGATTTGATTCTGCTGAAAACAGAAACTTTGCACTTACGATAAAAAATTCAATAAATCACAGAAACGTGATTTTGCATTGATTCTTTCTTCTGATGATCAATAAACAAATTTTCCAGTACGTCCTATTTTAGTAGAATTTTTAGAGTTCCAGAAGTTTGCGTTAGTTACAGATTGCTACAGACTGTTCTGTTTTTGACAGATTCTGTTTTTCGTGTGTTGTTTGCTTATTTCTATGCATCTATGGCTAATAAATTAGTTTATAAACCATAAGGAAGTTGGAATACAGTAGGTTTAAAACCAATATAAATAAATAATGATTTCATTACAGTACCTTAAAGTAGTCTTTTGTTTTCTTACACTAACGGAGCTCACGAAATTTCTATTGAGTTTTGTGTTGTGAAGTTTTCAAGTTTTGGGTGAATTCTTTTGATGGATTATGGAACAAAGAGTGGCAAGAGCCTAAGCTTGGGGATGCCCATGTCACCCCCAAGATAATCGAAGGATACCAAAAAGTCAAAGCTTGGGGTTGCCCCGGAAGGCATCCCCTCTTTCGTCTACTTCGATCGGTAATTTACTTGGAGCTATATTTTTATTCACCACATGTTATGTGTTTTGCTTGGAGCATCTTGTATTATTTGCATCTTTGCTTGTTAGTTTACCACAATAATCCTTGCTGTACACACCTTTTGAGAGAGCCATACATGATTTGGAATTTGCTAGAATACTCTATGTGCTTCACTTATATCTTTTGAGCTTGATAGTTTTGCTCATAGTGCTTCACTTATATCTTTTGAGCTTAATAGTTTTGCTCATAGTGCTTCACTTATATCTTTTGAGCATAATAATTTTTGCTCTAGTGCTTCACTTAGATCTTTTAGAGCATGGTGGTAGATTTCTTTTAAAGAAACTATTGATCTCTCATGCTTCACTTAGATTATTTTGAGAGTTGTTAATAGCATGGTAATTTGCTTAAAGATAATATACTTGGTATTCAGAATATGTGAAACTTTCTTTTGAGTGCGTTGAATACTAAGATAAGTTTGATGCTTGATAATTGTTTTGAGATATGGAGGTGATAATATCAAAGCAATGCTAGTTGGGGTGATTATGAATTCAAAGAATGCTTGTGTTGAAGTTTGTGATTCCCGTAGCATGCACGTATGGTGAACCGCTTTGTGATGAAGTCGGAGAACAATTTTATTTATTGATTGTCTTCCTTATGAGTGGCAGTCGGGGATGAATGATGGTCTTCTCCTACCAATCTATCCCCCTAGGAGTATGCGTGTAATGCTTTGGTTTTTGATGACTTCTAAATTTTTGCAACAAGTGCATGAGTTCTTTTGATTAATGTTGAGTCCATGGATTATACACACTCTCACCCTTCCACCATTGCTAGCCTCTCTAATACCGCACACTTTTCGCCGGTATCATACACCTACCATGTACCTTCCTCAAAACAGCCACCATACCTACCTATCATGGCATTTCCATAGCCATTCCGAGATATATTGCCATGCAACTTTCCACCGTTCCGTTCATATGACATACATTACTTTTGTCATATTGCTTTTTGCATGAACATGTAGTTGACATTGTATTTGAGGCAAGGCCACCTTCATAATTTTCATACATGTCGCTCTTGATTCATTGCATATCCCGGTACACCGCCGGAGGCATTCATATAGAGTCATATTTTGTTCTAAGTATTGAGTTGTAATTGTTGAGTTGTAAGAAAAACGAAAGTGTGATGATCATTATTATTAGAGCATTGTCCCAGTGAGGAAAGGATGATGGACACCATGATTCCCCCATAAGTCGGGATGAGACTCCGGACGAAATAAAAAAGAAGAGTGGCCATAAAAAAAGAGAAAAGGCCCAAATAAAAAAATGAGAGAAAAAGAGAGAAGGGACAATGCTACTATCCTTTTACCACACTTGTGCTTCAAAGTAGCACCATGATCTTCATGATAGAGAGTCTCGTATGTTGTCACTTTCATATACTAGTGGGAATTTTTCATTATATAACTTGGCTTGTATATTCCAATGATGGGCTTCCTCAAAAGTGCCCCAGGTCTTCGTGAGCAAGCAAGTTGGATGCACAACCACTTAGTTTCTTTTGTTGAGCTTTCATGTACTTATAGCTCTAGTGCATCCATTGCATTGCAATCCCTACTCACTCACATTGATATGTATTGATGGGCATCTCCATAGCCCGTTGATACGCCTAGTTGATGTGAGACTATCTTCTCCTTTTTTGTCTTCTCCACAACCACCATTCTATTCCACCTATAGTTCTATGTCCATGGCTCACGCTCATGTATTGCGTGAAAGTTGAAAAAGTTTGAGATTATTAAAGTATGAAACAATTTCTTGGCTCATCATCGGGGTTGTGCATGATTAAATACTTTGTGTGACGAAGATAGAGCTTAGCCAGACTATATGATTTTGTAGGGATAACTTTCTTTTGGCCAAGTTATTTTGAGAAGACATGATTGCTTTGATTTGTATGCTTGAAGTATTATTACTTTTATGTTAATATGAACTTTTGTCTTGAATCTTTTGAATCTGAATATTCATCCCACAATTAAGAAGATTTACATTGAAATTATGCCAAAGTATCACTCCGCATCAAAAATTCTTTTTTATCATTTACCTACTCGAGGACGAGCAGGAATTAACCTTGGCGATGCTTGATACGTCTCCAACGTATTTATAATTTTTTATTGCTCCATGCTACTTTATCTACTGTTTTGGACTGTATTGGGCTTTATTTTCCACTTTTATATTATTTTTGGGACTAACCTATTAACCGGAGGCCCAGCCCAGAATTGTTGTTTTTTGCCTATTTCAGTATTTCGAAGAAACAAAATATCAAACGGAGTCCAAACGGAATGAAACCTTCGGGAACGTGATTTTCTCACCGAACGTGATCCAGGAGACTTGGACCCTGCTCCAAGGAACAAAAGAGGTGGTCACGAGGGTGGGGGGTGCCCCCCCTAGGGCGCGCCCCCCTGCCTCGTGGGCCCCCTGTTGCTCCACCGACGTACTCCTTCCTCCTATATATACCTACGTACCCCCGTCAGATCAAATACGGAGCCAAAAACATAATTCCACCGCCACAACTTTCTATATCCATGAGATACCATCTTGGGGCCTGTTCCAGAGCTCCGCCGGAGGGGGCATCTACCACGGAGGGCTTCTACATCAACACCATAGCCTCTCCGATGAAGTGTGAGTAGTTTACTTCAGACCTTCAGGTCCATAGCTAGTAGCTAGATGGCTTCTTCTCTCTTTTTGGATCTCAATACAATGTTCTCGGCCTCTCTTGTGGAGATCTATTTGATGTAATCTTCTTTTTGCGGTGTGTTTGTTGAGACCAATGAATTGTGGGTTTATGATCCAGCTTATCTATGAATAATATTTGAATCTTCTCTGAATTCTTTTATGTATGATTGAGTTATCTTTGCAAGTCTCTTTGAATTATCCGTTTAATTTGGCCAACTAGATTGGTAGTTCTTGCAATAGGAGAAGTGTTTAGCTTTGGGTTCAATCTTGCGGTGTCCTTTCCCAGTGATAGCAGGGGCAGCAAGGCACGTATTGTATTGTTGCCATCGAGGATAACAAGATGGGGCTTTTATCATATTGCATGAATTTATCCGTCTACATCATGCCATCTTGCTTAAGGCGTTACTCTGTTTTTTACTTAATACTCTAGATGCATGATGGATAGTGGTCGATGAGTGAAGTAATAGTAGTAGATGCAGAATCGTTTCGATGTACTTGTCTCGGACGTGATGCCTATACACATGATCATACCTAGATTACATCATAATTATTCGCTTTTCTATCAATTGCTCAATAGTAATTTGTTCACCCACTGTAGAATATTTATGCTCTTGAGAGAAGCCACTAGTGAAACCTATGGCCCCCAGGTCTATTCTCATCATATCAATCTCTATTACTTTATTACTTGCTTTGTGTTTACTTTGCCTTTTACTTTTCACTTTGCATCTCTATATCAAAAATACCAAAAATATTATTTATCATCTCTATCAGATCTCACCCTCGTAAGTGACCGTGAAGGGATTGACAACCCCTAATCGCGTTGGTTGCGAGTAGATATCATTTTGTGTAGGTACGAGGGACTCGTGCGTGATCTCCTACTGGATTGATACCTTGGTTCTTAAAAACTTTGGGAAATACTTACGCTACTTTACTGCATCATCCTCTCCTCTTCGGGGAAATCCAACGCAGTGCTCAAGAGGTAGCAATCGTCAGTTTGATCCCGTTAACAACCCGCTATATATTTGGGCTCAATATCGGCCCGATGAGAATTCGGCCTGTTAACGACCCATTCAATGGATGGGCCAATTTTCAGGATGTACATCTTTCGGCCTTTCAGCGACCCATTTAAATGTTGGGCTAATTTCCCGCCTGGTGTGTCTTTCAGCCTATTGATGGCCCATAAATCAGTTGGGCCATTTGTAGTCGGACCTGAGTTTCAGCCTTTTAGCGACCCATTTAAGTGTTGGGACAATTTCTGGCTTGGTGTGTCTTTCAGCCTGTTGACGGCCCATAAATCAGTTGGGCCATTTGTAGTCAGACCTGAGTTTTGGACTTTTAGCGACCCATTTAAGTGTTGGGCCATTTCCTGGCCCTATGTGCCTCTTAGCCTGTTAACGGACCATAAATGAGTTGGGCCATTTATAGTCAGATCCGAGTTTTGGCCTTTTAATGGCCCATGCCCTTCATGGTCCAATACCAACCCGGTTTCTCTTTCCGCCTGCTAAAGGCCCACAACTCAGTTGGGCCATTTACAATACAACCTGACTTTTGGCCTCTTAGCGGCCCATGCTCTTCATGGTCCAGTACAAGCCCGCTGTCTCTTTCGGCCTGCTAAAGGCCCACAATATAGTTGGGCCATATGTAGCCCGAACTTAGTAACGGCCTGTTAACGGCCCATGAAATTAATATTGCCCACTTGTTGCCCGCTTCAATATCGGCCTGTTAACGACCCGGGAGGTAAGAGGGCCGACCATTAACTTAAGGCCTCGTAACGTCCCATTAACTTAATGGGCCCACTAAAGTTCGTACATGTCTTTAGGCCAAATTAGATAATTTGAGCCCATTACGACGTGCAATTATGCACAGGACCAAAACCAATCAAGCAAAGGTACGGCATACAGGGAAAAATGTTGCACATCCAGCATATATTACAGGAAATTACATCCACTGAGCAATCAAATATTGATGCCGGTGCAAATAAATGAACAGAACCTAACAATCTACAACGTCACAATCTGCAATCTCAACACGGATGACGCCCATAAGCATGTGGGCAAGTTCTTGCTGCTTTGCTACACTATCTCTGAAAACATTGATTAGTTGTGTGTCGCATGACTCTGCACCTCTAATTCCTCCACCGTTTCCATCATTTCTTCAGCCATTAATTGGTTCACAAACATACATTTTCCCGTTGCATTCGAGATAGAGGATAGTGAACAGATTCATATGGCGATTTTGGCAGGCTTGTATTATTGATAGTGGAGAGTGTCTCGACCACTGCATCATAACATAAATTAGGAGGGGAACCAAATAGATTAATCATGAGTTATTGGCATATTACCTGGCCTACATTTATTGGAAAGAAACAATGGGGTTGCCTTGCTGTTTTCAGAGTTTTTCTTCTTATCTTCAGCAGCCTGCACCAAATTAACACACTAGAATTGCTATCATTGGCCAAGTCAGATAATAGGAAAGCAACATTGACACAATGAACGTTTGGGGAACTATCCTACACGAAATTAACACAATATGGCACAGCTATCATCATCCAGGTAAGGTAATACGAAAGCAACATTGACACAACGAATAAATGGGCAACCAGAGCAGCACTACAATTCAGTAATGTGCATGATATGAGATAGTACACTCATGTAGCTCAGTATGCAAAACTACCAGGCAGTTTTGTTTACAAAAATCAACATTGGCAGCTTTAACATTTTGCTACAATTAATTTTAGATCAGATAAAGGTTGGATTCACGCCGATTAACAAAATACATGCTGATGTAAAAATATAGTGATATACAATAGGTACTTACATCAGCATTCGAGCACAGAGAATTCCCGCAAGATATTTTCCTCGAATACAATCCCAATGAAGGAAGTCTTCTATCATTTAACCTTATTTTCTAAAAGAGAGATGGGTAAGAAACATGTAGAAAATATGACCAGAATGCTATAAAATTTCATGATGCGAGGATACACACACGTTTCTTAGAATGGAGTTGACATTCTTTTGCTGGACTGGAGCAGACTAGTTCTTTGGCCACTGGAATCTGCTTATTATCATTAGGAGTTGGGTTTCTCTGTGCTGGAGCAGTATCTATAAAAACCGGAGTTGGTTTATTATCTCTTGCGTTTGGATCTTTTGCGAAGGCCTTGTTTGTAACCCTTAAGATTCTAACATAGTCGTCTTCCCCTTGCATGCCTTGTATAGAAGAATGGTGCTTTAATTATAAAACATGCTACAGCAGAGAGATGGAATAGGTACTGAAGAATAGAAAGGCATGACATATTGACATGTATTCCCTCCATCCGGAAAAAAATGGATGGGTCTAGGTGTATTTTAGTTCTAGATACATCCTTTTTTATCCATTTCAGCAACATGTAATCCGGACGGAGGGAGTATGGTGTAAGAGCTAAGGATACGACAGGACAACACAGTAAAAAACACTATTTGAATGTAAAACTGTATGCTAGCATTACATGTACAGAAAAAACTAAGGCAACATACACATGTATGATTGGGAAACTAAGATGGCATTGCAACAGAGCACTAGAACATCACTTCAATGTAAAAAATGGTACAGTAGACAGATGAAGTACATAATGATGAATAACAATGCATAAGATATTCAGAAGCATGATGTCCAAACTAAGCAGATGGCATTGCGATAGAGTAGAATGACTGTACTTGAATTTGAAAACATGTTATCATGAATGGAATATGTACTGAAAAACTGGAAGGCATGACATATTTACATGCATGATCAACATGCTAAGCACATGGCATTGCAACAGAGTAGATACACTCTAGGACATTATATGCACGGTGTAACCATATCGCAGGCCAAGTTAGAGCAAGGACCTTGTGGGGTGAAGAGGATTCATCATCTTTTTGCAAATCTTCTGAAGAACAGCCTTTACATGTTCCATCATATTGGGTATCATTGACATCAAGTTTATTGGCCTTTACATTGCTCTGTGAGGTTCTCGTGGATATATTAGTGTGTGCAATTATATCTGACATGCATGGAACACAACTAGTAGTTATATTTATGTAATGAGTGCATGTAGGAGACGACATAAATAGTTGGACTGGAGTTAACTGGCAGTAACTGGTCTCAAAAACTAAAGGGAGAACACAAATGAAAGCTATAGAATATGTATCGTTTGTACTCGAGATTAACTAGATGGCACACAGAAGTATTAAAGAACAACATAGGTAATACTAGAAGTGGTATAATACTATAATCACCAGCCTGTGGGATAGCATTGGCTGATGGATGATAACTATGGAACAACGTTACCTAAAGAACAAGTATCTTAGCTGAACTATGGAACATCGTTAACTCCTAAACAAGACCCGTAAGAGATCAGCATGAATATACAGTGAAATGTGATAATCTATTTTCCATGCTTAGATAAATAACAAAGCCATAAATGTTGCACACAAGTAAGATGAGGGTACAACCTATCTGGCTGCCACCATAGGAGTGAGCATCATGTGCTGACTTGTCGATGGCGCTGCAGTTGTTGTGGCTGTACATGTCGGGCACGCGCATTCGATGCAGGGAACTCTTGAGTGGGGACTATAGCTCCCTTCTGGTGTATGATTCCCTTGTTGGAGCAGCTTAGACGAGTCGGAAGACGGTGTGGCTGAAGATGAAGATAACGCATAATGTTAAGAACGACACATCTCTTTGATCTAAGAAATACACTAAGAGATCAACAATAAGGTACGAGAGTGGTCCCACGTCTGTTGAATGAAGACTAAATTGGGGTCACATGATTTTATTTTATTTTGGTACTGTCCGGTCTATGCCGGATGGCTTGATGGCCGTCTTGTGCCTCCCGGCTGACACTGTTTGGAATCTTCCCCGAAGAGCCAGCGACCAATGGTAGAGTAGCCTGCCTTCGTCGTTCACGGCCCCGGCTAAAGCCCCGCTCCCCGCCCCACCCCATTGCCGTGGTGGCGGCAGTATCTTCAACCCACGCAACTCTAAGATAGCCATCTAAGTGCTCCTTCTGCGGCGAACTTGTGACCCCGCACCCTTACGTTAGACACCAGGCAACCGACAGCCTAGGAGATCCGCTGCCTCGAGGGGTGCTGCTTCCCATTGGGAATCAATTGGCCCAGAATAAAATTCAGACAACTCACGCCTAAATAAAGTGATTTGAGATGAGGGTGCGACCTATCCGGCGGCATGGTGAAGTAGGCAGGTCCAGCTGTCGAGTCGGTCGGTGAGGCCAACGCAGTTGCGATGGCGACCGGCGGCAGGGAAACAGCGATGTTGCGAAGGTTGATGTCTACTACGCAACCTTCTTCTTGTAGACGTTGTTGGGCCTCCAAGTGCAGAGGTTTGTAGGACAATAGCAAATTTCCCTGAAGTGGATGACCTAAGGTTTATCAATCCGTGGGAGGTGTAGGATGAAGATGGTCTCTCTCAAGCAACCCTGCAACCAAATAACAAAGAGTCTCTTGTGTCCCCAACACACCCAATACAATGGTAAATATGAGTATTTGTAATCTGAAATTATAAAAATAGCAAGGTAACAAATGGTAAAAGTGAGCGTAAACAATATTGCAATGCTAGGAAACAAGGCCTAGGGTTCATACTTTCACTAGTGCAAGTTCTCTCAACAATAATAACATAACTGGATCATTTAACTATCCTTCAACATGCAACAAAGAGTCACTCCAAAGTCACTAATAGTGGAGAACAAACGAAGATATTATTGTAGGGTACGAAACCACCTCAAACTTATCCTTTCTGATAGATCTATTCAAGAGTCCGTAGTAAAATAACATGAAGCTATTCTTTCCATTCGATCTATCATAGAGTTCATACTAGAATAACACCTTAATACACAAATCAACCAAAACCATAATGCCACATAGATACTCCAATGTCACCTCAAGTATCCGTGGGTATGATTATACAATATGCATCACACAATCTCTGTTGGGGAACGTTGCAGAAAATAAATTTTTCTATGCATCACCTAGATCAATCTATGGAGTCATCTAGCAACGAGAGAGATAGGAGTGCATCTACATACCCTTGTAGATTGCGAGCGAAAGCGTTCAAGAGAATGGGGATGATGGAGTCGTACTCGTCGTGATCCAAATCACCAAAGATCCTAGTGCCGAACGGATGGCACCTCCGCGTTCAACACACGTACAGAGCGGAGACGTCTCCTGCACCTTGATCTAGCAAGGAGGAGGGAGAGGTTGAGGAAGACAGCTCCAGCAGCAGCACGACGGTGTGGTGGTAGTTGAGAGGCAGTACTCCGGCAGGGTTTCGCCAAGCTCTTAACGGAGGAGGAGAGGTGTTGGGGAGGGAAGGGGCTGCACCTTTGATGATCGTGTGCAGCCCTCCCCTCGCCCCTCTATTTATAGGGGAAGGGGTCGGCCCCCTCTAGATGAGATCTAGAGGGGGGGGGGGGCGGCGGCCAAGGGGAGGGGGCTTGCCCCCCAAGCAAGGGGGCGCCCCCTCTAGGGTTCCCCCCAACCCTAGGTGCATGGGCCCAAGGGGGGATGCACACAGCCCCCCAAGGGCTGGTTCCCTGCCCACTACGGCCTATGAGGCCCTCCGAGAGAGGTGGTCCCTCCCGGTGGACCCCCGAAACCCCTCCGATGGCCCCGGTACAATACCAATATGCCCCTGAACTTTTCCGGTGACCGTATGACAACTTCCCATATATAAATCTTCACCTCCGAACCATTTCGGAACTCCTCGTGACGTCCGAGATCTCATCCGGGACTCCGAACAACATTCGGTAATCACTTACAAATCTTCCTAATAACCCTAGCGTCACCGAAACTTAAGTGTGTAGACCCTACGGGTTCGGAAATCATGCAGACATGACCGAGACAACTCTCCAGCCAATAACCAACAGCGGGATCTGGATACCCATGTTGGCTCCCAAATGTTCCACGATGATCTCATCGGGTGAACCACGATGTCAAGGATTCAAGTAACCCCGTATACAATTCCCTTTATCAATCGGTACGTTACTTGCCCGAGATTCGATCGTCGGTATCCCAATACCTCATTCAATCTCGTTACCGGCAAGTCACTTTAGTCATACCGTAATGCATGATCCCGTGACCAACCACTTGGTCACATTGTGCTCATTATGATGATACATTACCGAGTGGTCCCAGAGATACCTCTCCGTCATACGGAGTGACAAATCCTAGTCTCGATCCGTGTTAACCCAACAAACACTTTCGGAGATACCTGTAGTATACCTTTATAGTCACCCAGTTACGTTGTGACGTTTGGTACACCCAAAGCAATCCTACGGTATCCGGGAGTTACACGATCTCATGGTCTAAGGAAATGATACTTGACATTATAAAAGCTCTAGAAAACGAACTACACGATCTTGTGCTATGCTTAGGATTGGGTCTTGTCCATCACATCATTCTCCCAATGATGTGATCTCGTTATCAATGACATCCAATGTCCATGGTCAGGAAACCGTAACCATCCATTGATCAACGAGCTAGTCAACTAGAGGCTTACTAGGGACATGTTGTGGTCTATGTATTCACACATGTATTACGATTTCTGGATAACACAATTATAGCATGAAGAATAGACAATTACCATGAACAAGGAAATATAATAATAACTATTTTATTATTGCCTCTAGGGCATATTTCCAACAGTCTCCCACTTGCACTAGAGTCAATAATCTAGTTACATTGTGATGAATCGAACACTCATAGTGTTCTGGTGTTGATCATGTTTTGCTCGCGGAAGAGGTTTAGTCAATGGATCTGCGACATTCAGATTCGTATGCACTTTGCAAATATCTATGTCTCCATCTTGAACATTTTCACGAATGGAGTTGAAGCGACGCTTGATGTGTCTGGTCTTCTTGTGAAACATGGGCTCTTTGGCAAGGGCAATGGCTCCAATGTTGTCACAGAAGAGAGTCATCGGCCCCAATGCATTGGGAATAACTCCTAGGTCGGTAATGAACTCCTTCATCCAGATTGCTTCATGTGCTGCCTCCAAGGCTGCCATGTACTCCGCTTCACATGTAGATCCCGCCACGACACTTTGCTTGCAACTGCACCAGCTTACTGCCCCACCATTCAAAATATACATGTATCCGGTTTGTGACTTAGAGTCATCTAGATCTGTGTCGAAGCTAGCGTCGACGTAACCTTTTACGACGAGCTCTTCGACACCTCCATAAATGAGAAACATATCCTTAGTCCTTTTCAGGTACTTCAGGATATTCTTGACCGCTGTCCAGTGTTCCATGCCGGGATTACTTTGGTACCTTCCTAACGAACTTACGGCAAGGTTTACATTAGGTCTGGTACACAGCATGGCATACATAATAGACCCTATAGCCGAGGCATAGGGGATGACACTCATCTTTTCTCTATCTTCTGCCATGGTCGGGCATTGAGCTAAGCTCAATTTCACACCTTGCAACACAGGCAAGAACCCCTTCTTGGACTGATCCATATTGAACTTCTTCAATATTTTATCAAGGTATGTGCTTTGTGCAAGACCTATGAGGCGTCTCGATCTATCTCTATAGATCTTGATGCCTAATATGTAAGCAGCTTCTCCAAGGTCCTTCATTGAAAAACACTTATTCAAGTAGGCCTTAATGCGGTCCAAAAATTCTATATAATTTCCCATCAAAAGTATGTCATCTACATATAATATGAGAAATGCTACAGAGCTCCCACTCACTTTCTTGTAAACGCAGGCTTCTCCATAAGTCTGCATAAACCCAAACGCTTTGATCATTTCATCAAAGCGAATGTTCAAACTCCGAGATGCTTGCACCAGCCCATAGATGGAGGGCTGTAGCTTGCATACCTTGCTAGCATTCTTAGGATCAACAAAACCTTCCGGCTGCATCATATACACTTCTTCCTTAAGATAGCCGTTAAGGAATGCCGTTTTGACGTCCATTTGCCATATCTCATAATCATAGTATGCGGCAATTGCTAACATGATTCGAACGGACATCAGCTTCGCCACGGGAGAGAAAGTCTCATCATAGTCAACCCCTTGAACTTGTCGATAACCCTTAGCGATAAGTCGAGCCTTATAGATGGTAACGTAACCATCCACGTCCGTCTTCTCTTAAAGATCCATTTATTTTCTATCACTCGCCGATCATCGGGCAAGTCTGTCAAAGTCCATACTTTATTTCATACATGGATCCTATCTCGGATTGCATGGCTTCAAGGCATTTGTTGGAATCTGGGCCCGCCATCGCTTCTTCATAGTTCGAAGGTTCACTGTTGTCTAACAGCATGATTTCCAGGACAGGGTTGCCATACCATTCTGGTGTGGAACGTGTCCTTGTAGACCTTTGAAGTTCAGTAGCAACTTGATCCGAAGTACCTTGATCATTATCATTAACTTCCTCTCTAGTCCGTGAAGGTACCATAGGAACATTTTCCTGAGCTGCGCTACTTTCCGATTCAAGAGGCAGTACTTCATCGAGTTCTACTTTCCTCCCACGTATTTCTTTCGAGAGAAACTCTTTCTCCAGAAAGGACCCATTCTTGGCAACAAAGATCTTGCCTTCGGATCTAAGGTAGAAGGTATACCCAATGGTTTCCTTAGGGTATCCTATGAAGATGCATTTTTCCGACTTGGGTTCGATCTTTTCAGGTTGAAGTTTCTTGACATAAGCATCGCGTCCCCAAACTTTTAGAAACGACAGCTTAGGTTTCTTCCCAAACCATAATTCATACGGTGTCGTCTCAACGGATTTAGACGGTGCCCTATGTAAAGTGAATGTAGCTGTCTCTAGAGCGTATCCCCAAAATGATAGCGGTAAATCGGTGAGTGACATCATAGATCGCACCATATCCAAAAGAGTGCGATTATGACGTTCGGACACATCGTTACACTAAGGTGTTCCAGGTGGCGTGAGTTGTGAAACGATTCCACATTTCCTTAAGTGCGTACCAAATTCCTCAATTAAATATTCTCCCTCACGATCTGATCATAAGGACTTTATTTTTCGATCACATTGATTCTCTACCTCATTTTGAAATTCCTTGAATTTTCAAAGGTCTCAGACTTGTGTTTCATCAAGTAGACATACCCATATCTACTTGAGTCATCAGTGAGAGTGAGAACATAACGATAGCCTCCGCGATCCTCAACGCTCATTGGACCGCACACATCAGTATGTATGATTTCCAATAAGTTGGTTGCTCGCTCCATTGTTCCGGAGAACGTAGTCTTGGTCATTTTGCCCATGAGGCATGGTTCGCATGTGTCAAATGATTCATAATCAAGAGACTCCAAAAGTCCATCAGCATGGAGCTTCTTCATGCGTTTGACACCAATGTGACCAAGGCGGCAGTGCCACAAGTATGTGGGACTATCGTTATCAACCTTACATCTTTTGGTATTCACACTATGAATGTGTGTAACATCACGTTCGAGATTCATTAAGAATAAACCATTGACCAGCGGGGCATGACCATAAAGCATATCTCTCATATAAATAGAACAACCATTATTCTCAGATTTAAATGAGTAGCCATCTCATATTAAACGAGATCCAGATACAATGTTCATGCTCAAAGCTGGCACTAAATAACAATTATCGAGGTTTAAAGCTAATCTCCGAGGTAAATGTAGAGGTAGCATGCCGACTGCGATCACATCGACCTTGGAAACATTCCCGACGCGCATCTTCACCTCGTCCTTTGCCAGTCTCCGCTTATTCCGCAGCTCCTGTTTTGAGTTACAAATATGAGTAACCGCACCGGTATCGAATACCCAGGAGCTACTACGAGTACTGGTAAGGTACACATCAATTACATGTATATCACATATACCTTTGGTGTTGCCGGCCTTCTTGTCCGCTAAGTACTTGGGGCAGTTTCGCTTCCAGTGTCTGCTTCCCTTGTAATAAAAGCACTCAGTCTCAGGTTTGGGTCCATGCTTTGGCTTCTTCCCGGCAACTGGCTTATCGGGCGCGGCAACTCCCTTGCCATCCTTCTTGAAGTTCTTCTTACCCTTGCCTTTCTTGAAACTAGTGGTTTCATTGACCATCAACACTTGATGTTCCTTTTTGATCTCCACCTCCACTGATTTCAGCATTGAAAATACCTCAGGAATGGTTTTCACCATCCCCTGCATACTGTAGTTCATCACAAAGCTCTTGTAGCTAGGTGGGAGCGACTGAAGGATTCTGTCAATGACCGCGTCATCCGGGAGGTTAACTCCCAGCTGAGACAAGCGGTTTTGCAACCCAGACATTTTGAGTATGTGCTCGCTGACAGAACTATTCTCCTCCATCTTACAACTATAGAACTTGTCGAAGACTTCATATCTCTCGACCCAGGCATGAGCTTGGAAAACCATTTTCAGCTCTTGGAACATCTCATGTGCTCCGTGCTGCTCAAAAAGCTTTTGGAGCCCCGGTTCTAAGCTATAAAGCATGCCGCACTGAACCAGGGAGTGATCATCACTACGCGACTGCCAGGCGTTCATAACTTCTTGAGTTGCTGGGAAAACGTGTGCTTCACCTAGCGGTGCATCTAGGACATATGCTCTTTTGGGAGCTATGAGGATGATCCTCAAGTTCCGGACCCAGTCCGTATAGTTGCTGCCATCATCTTTCAGCTTGGTTTTCTCTAGGAACGCGTTGAAGTTGAGGGCAACATTAGCGTGGGCCATTTGATCTACAAGACATATTGCAAAGATTTTAGACTCAGTTCATGATAATTAAGTTCTTCTAATCAAATTATTTAATGATCTCCCACTTAGATAGACATCCCTCTAGTCATCTAAGTGATCCATGATCCGAGTCAACTAGGCCGTGTCCGATCATCACGTGAGACGGACTAGTCATCATCGGTGAACATCTTCATGTTGATCGTATCTTCTATACGACTCATGTTCGACCTTTCGGTCACTTGTGTTCCGAGGCCATGTCTGTACATGCTAGGCTCGTCAAGTCAACCTAAGTGTTTTGCATGTGTAAATCTGTCTTACACCCGTTGTATGTGAACGTTAGAATCTATCACACCCGATCATCACGTGGTGCTTCGAAACAACAAACTTACGCAACGGCGCACAGTTAGGGGGAACACTTTCTTGAAATTATTATGAGGGATAATCTTATTTACTACCGTCGTTCTAAGCAAATAAGATGCAAAAACATGATAAACATCACATGCAATCAAATAGTGACATGATATGGCCAATATCATTTTGCTCCTTTTGATCTCCATCTTCGGGGCACCATGATCATCATCGTCACCGGCATGACACCATGATCTCCATCATCTGTCTTCATGAAGTTGTCATGCCAACGATTACTTCTACTACTATGGCTAACGATTACTTCTACTACTATGGCTAACGGTTCAACAATAAAGTAAAGTAATTACATGGCGTTATTCAATGACACGCATGTCATACAATAATTAAGACAACTCCTATGGCTCCTACTAGTTGTCATACTCATAGACATGCAAGTCGTGATTCCTATTACAAGAACATGATCAATCTCATACATCACATATATATCATTCATGACATCCTTTTGGCCATATCACATCACAAGGCATATGCTGCAAAAAAACAAGTTAGACGTTCTCTAATTGTTGTTGCATGTTTTTACGTGGCTGCAATAGGGTTCTAGCAAGAACGTATCTTACCTACATCAAAACCACAACGTGATATGCCAATTTCTATTTACCCTTCATAAGGACCCTTTTCATCGAATCCGATCCGACTAAAGTGGGAGAGACAGACACCCGCTAGCTGATACGTCTCCAACGTATCTATAATTTTTTATTGCTCCATGCTACTTTATCTACTGTTTTAGGCAATAGTGAGCTTTATTATCCACTTCTATATTATTTTTGGGACTAACCTATTAACCGGAGGCCCAACCTAGATTTGCTGTTTTATGCCTATTTCAGTGTTTTGAGGAAAAGGAATATCAGACGGAGTCAAAACGGAACGAAATCAACTGGAGAAGTTATTTTTGGAAGGAAAGCCACCCGATGTACTTGGAGTGCACGTCAGGAGATACGGGAGGTGCTCACGAGGGTGGGGGGCGCGCCCCCTGCCTCATGGGGCCCCCGTAGCTCTACCGATGTACCCCTTGCACCCATATATACCCACGTATCCTAAAAATTCCAGAACAGAAGATAGATCGGGAGTTCCGCCGCCGCAAGCCTCTGTAGCCACAAAAAACCTCTCGGGAGCCCATTCCGGCACCCTGCCGGAGGGGGATCCTATCACCGGTGGCCATCTTCATCATCCCGGTGCTATCCATGACGAGGAGGGAGTAGTTCACCCTCGGGGCTGAGGGTATGTTCCAGTAGCTATGTGTTTGATCTCTCTCCCTCTCGTGTTCTCTCTTGTGTTCCCTCTATGGCACGATCTTGATGTATCCCGAGCTCTGCTATTGTAGTTGGATCTTATGATGTTTCTCCCCCTCTACTCTCTTGTGTTGAATTGAGTTTCCCCTTTGAAGTTATCTTATTGGATTGAGTCTTTATGAGAACACTTGATGTATGTCTTGCCGTGCTTATCTGTGGTGACAATGGGATATCATGTGCCTCTTGATGTATGTTTTGGTGACCAACTTGAGGGTTCCGCCCATGAACCTATGCATAGGGGTTGGCACACGTTCTTGACTCTCCGGTAGAAACTTTGGGGCACTCTTTGAAGTACTTTTATGTTGGTTGGATGAATCTGAGATTGTGTGATGCATATCGTGTAATCATGCCCACGGGTACTCGAGGTGACAACGGAGTATCTAGGTGACATTAGGGTTTTGGTTGATTTGTGTCTTAAGGTGTTATTCTAGTATGAACTCTATGATGGATTGAGCGGAAAGAATAGCTTCAAGTTATTTTACTACGAACTCTTGAATAGATAGAACAGAAAGGATAACTTTGAGGTGGTTTCGTACCCTACCATAATCTCTGCGTTTGTTCTCCGCTATTAGTGGCTTTGGAGTGTGACACCCCAAAAATTTGGCCTTGTTTTAATGAATTAAATTTTTTGCCAGGAATTAAAACTTTGGATTTCTGAGCTCCATTTTGATTTTTTAAATCATTTCCTTCCCTGTTATGATGAGTTTTCCCCAAAGAGAAAACTTTTCAAATATGTTATTGGACTTGTTTAACCTCTCAAGAAAAACTTTCCTTTTATCTGTGTAACTAATTAAATAATTAAGTTGCTTGATCTTTATTTTTTTTTGAAAATGGTTTTTCAAGGTTAAATGGCCATATTTGAACTACAACCATTTGATAAATTCTCTTTAATACTTCTACCAAAATTAGGGGAGGTCAGTAGGAGCATATTATTCCACTTTGTGCAAAAATCCAGGGTTGTTCTTTGAAAATTTTGAGTGAATCAACCTCATTTCGATTCTGGACCAACTTGATGATTTGTACAACAACCACCATTTTAGTTGCTCCTATATCCATGATTATTTCTCCTACTGGTAGTCCCCCTTGCCAAACCCTTAAGTCCAGGAGCATGCACCTTTTTGACCATTTTTGATTCATGAGATGATGCCAATTACTTCCTGTCCAGGAATGTAGTTTTGCAAAACTTGCACTAGCAAGTTTCTGCTTTTGGCCAACTAACCTCACCACTCTTTCTTGCATCTAAAGAGACCCCCATCTGGAGTTTTTGACCACTCCAAGACTTGTCTAAGTGCCCTTGGCATTTTGTCAAACACCTAGAGTGCATGACCAGTTTTGACATGAGTTGTGGCATTGCACTGTGAACTTGCACCTCTGATCAAACTAGCATGTCCACTAGACTCCCTGTTACTCCTAACCTGGGTCTGTTAATTACCAGCCTCGACCGCGACCTCTAGCATGCTCTGGCATTACGTCGAGCACGTCCCGTGCACGCCCAGAGCCCGAACAGAGCGTGCGTTTGGCACGCACGCGCACCGAGCCGACACGCTGCACCCCACGGTTTTGGCCCACACTGCAGAGCCTCGCCACGCACTCCCTTTATCACCGCTACGCGCCAAGCCGCCCCTCGCCACGCCCGGCAAGCCAAGAGCTAGCCGCCGCCGCCGCCCGACAGCCTCTGCCCATGTCGGCGCCGCCAAAGCCACCTCCGCTCGCCAACTCGCCCCTGGAGCAGTGCCCAATCGTCCGCTAGCTCCTGCCGTCATCCCCAGCCACGCCACGTTGCCCTGCAAGCTACAGAGAGGAGGTTCGCCGGAGAGCTTATCCGGCCGCCGCGGAACCGACCTCGACGAGCTATAAAAGGAGGCCCCCGAGCCTCCCCGAGCACACAGGAAGCCTTAGAATGCACCCCTAGTCCTCCCATGACAGCCAATCGACCCGGGGGAGGTCTTCTTCCCCACCTCCGGCAACTGCAGCCGCCACCACTGCCCCGGCCAATTCGGCACCACCAGGGCCTCCCACTCTCCGTTCTCTCAACCAAGAGCACCCTCATCCTCCCGTAAACCATTCCCACTGCTCGATTTTGATCAAGGACTACCGTAGCCCCAAAACCACTCTGCTCCCGAAGCTCTCCGTCCGCCGCGAAGCTCACCGCCGACGACCCCATCCACTTCTAAGGCCGTAACACCCACCGGCGGGACCGCCTCGACCCCCTGAACCCGTGGATGACTTCGGTTTCTCGAACGGAACCGCCAATCGCTGGCGGCGATCGCCGGAGTCCCGCCTCCGCTCGGGACAGAGGAAGAGGAGGGAGGAGACTGGTCAAACCTGACCAGTGGGCCCTCTGGACCCACTGTCAGCGACCCCGTGTCTGTCCACATGGTTAAGTGGAGGCGTAAAGCCCCAAGTACGCCTCCTCTGCACCGAAAGCGTATTTCTATCTGAAGCGTTTTCTTTTCTGTTTTATTTTAAATAACAGATTTTGACCACAACTTTGACTGGCTATAACTTTTTAAATATAACTCCAAATGAGTTGATTCTTTTTCCCACCTTCCTCAAATTTGGTCTAGTTCATTTTAAGATTTATTTGAAAAAATTTCAAACAACTTTTTTGTACTGTTTTTGAAATGTGTGTTAATTCAATTATATTTTTAAATAGGATTTTGGGGAGAGAGAAGAAGCTTTCAAAAGTTTTGGAGAGCACCCCACCCCTCCACAACATTGAAGGCAAGCATTCTGAACCCCGGCATAATATTTTTGGTGTGATCGTGGATACATTTTTAACACCACCGCATTTCGAAGGACTCGTTATTTCATGTGGTATGATCATATGCATGAGTGCATATTAGTGATTTCCAGGCTGTTGGAAATGAACACACTTGTGATGATATTCACCCTCATGTGCCTTGCATGCATACCGGCAGGAACCCGGGAAAACCTCAGCCTTGGGTAGGCATGAGTTTGTCGCCGGTCTCCGTCGGGACGATTATGTCTGGTATGGCATGGTAAGGTGATATGAGTGGTGACTCTGTTGGATGAAACATATATTCGTCATGCTAACCATGTAGGGAGTACTTAAACCTCCTGAGTCGACCGTAGATCGAGTCTTGTGCCAGTAACCCCCATACTTGTTTCGTACTACCACTCGTCTCTACAGCAAGTAGAGTACGGTTCAGTAAGTTGTCTACCTCGTTCTAGCACACACCGTACAGAGAGGCCATGGTGGAAGGTACCGGTTGTAGCTGGTAGGCAAGCCACCTGGTTCGGGGGCATGGGTGTTTCCGGTTGGGACCGAGAGGGGAGGCCACCCCTTAGAGCTCGCGATATAAATTTGATCCCATGCTACGCGAGGTTGTAGCCTCCCCACTTACAGTTGCTTAACAGGTGTTGTGGGTGATTCCATACACGTGTGAGTTAAGCTGGTGTGTGCAAGTTAGGTGTGTTTCCAACAAAAAGATCGTAGACGGAATTAGTCCCGAGGGACTAAAGAAATCCGTTACTCGTGGGTAAAGAGTACACCCACTGCAGAGATTAAACCTATTCGAATAGTCGTGTCCATGGTTAAGGATTACAGTCTGGGATGGGTCGGGTGTCGGTCTTAGTGTCGGTCTTCGGAGGTGAAATGGTTAACCAGAAATGGAATTACTACTCGTGACTTGTGACAACTAGGATTATTATTATTGTTGACTAACCTGTGATATTATTGTTATTATCGAGTATCTCAAGGATGGTTCTACCTCCGGGATATTCACTATGATTGTTTCTTTTAAAGCCCTTTATGTGGTGTCGTTCAGACGCCCGACTGTGGCATTTCTTTTAAAGCCCTTTATGTGGTGTCGCTCAGACGCCCGACTGTGGCATTTCTTTTAAAGCCCTTTATGTGGTGTCGCTTAGACGCCCGACTGTGGCATTTCTTTTAAAGCCCTTTATGTGGTGTCGCTCAGATGCCCGACTGTGGCATTTCTTTTAAAGCCCTTTATGTGGTGTCGCTCAGACGCCCGACCGTGGCATTTCTTTTAAAGCCCTTTATGTGGTGTCGCTCAGACGCCCGACTGTGGCATTCCTTTTAAAGCCCTTTATGTGGTGTCGCTCAGACGCCCGACTATGGCATTGCTTGTTATTTGTTTTCATAAATTTTAATACTACCATGTTATTGCATTTTTATAAATAACTTGCTTGCACGCATCAGAGTTTCATTTATCGTTTGTGACTGACGTCATGAGCATAAAATATTTTAGCACATCATTGTTATATTATACCTGTGTTCATAATGTTTGCGAGTACATTCAAAGTACTCACTGGCTTGTCCCTGGCTATTGTCTTGGCCAGATTTTCTTGCTCGGAGAGGAGCGACGCGATGTCAGCCCCGGAACCCGCACAATGGAGATAGTACCTCGCGAAGATATGAGTTAACCTGGTCAGCTGTTCCCGTGGGAAATGGAGTCCCATAGACACTGATGTCTCACAAACCTCTTCCGCCATCAACCACTAGAAACCATTTGTTGTACTCTCAGGCCAGAATGGTATTGTACTACATATGTTGTATTCTTCTTGGAATTCCTGTATCCAGTTGGAGCCTCATCAGCTAACAGTAATCCTGGGGCCGATGAGCACGACGGTCTTTTCTGGAAATTTATTACCCGGAAAACCGGTTGTGGCAGACTTGGTATCAGAGCCAGGCTGACCATTGGCTAATCCTATCTTAGCCAGGTCGAAAAACTTAGGCAAACCAACCCACTAGACCTTAGCTAAACCCCAGCCAAGCTTCTCATGCAAGATAGCCATACAGTGACCCAACACCTTTTGGCAGTCGGTGCCCAACCTATCAACCCAACCTGTCACTCATGCGCCAGTGACCGGCCCCTAAATAGTCCTTTCTTGCAAGCGTGTGAAGGAAGACTCCGCCCCCTTTTTCCTATAAAAAGGGCACGCTAGTCCCAACACAGCACCACACGGCCGCTACCCCAAACCGAGCCACAATGCCTGGACCTATAGTGCACAACGAAACCACAGCAACCAACCTTGGAGGTTTTGTGACCATCCTCACAAACCTCACCCGTCGTGCCTACGCGTTAGAGGAGCCACCAGAGTATGTTGTGTATCAAGGACCCATGAGCGGTGAAGACCGTCAATTCTGGGCCACTGTGCACATCTATGGTAGGGGTCTAGCACCCGAGCGCCCCTACAGGTTCACCGGAAGGACAACTTCCTTTGAGCCACAAGCCATCCAGCTAGCCGCTCGAGAGGCTATAGTTCATCTCAGGCACTTGTCGCCCAGAGTTAACTGTCGCTCGTTCCACTACTACCCCAGACGTGAAGGGTATGGTAGACCACCCCAAGTTGCCAACGGAGATCACGAGACGGACCCCGCATTGTTGCACCTAGTGCGCTATGTAAGTGCACTAGAGGCACTGTTCGACCAGATCACTATTGATCTAATCGTAGCTCGTGGAGAGCTGGTTCGTCGAGCCCCGGCGAGAGGAGAAAACGAGCCCAACGCCGACAACCCAGTCGTGCTGTTTGGACAACCGATCGAGACCCCGAGATCTGCCCTAGCCATCAGCCAAGGTGCTGCGATAACCCCAGAGGTGCTTCGTCGCATATTGGGAACACACTCCAACGGGGTTGTGGCCAACAATCCCCGCGATGGTCATCATCACTACCCCGACCCTGCAGTTCCTCCACCATCTCCGACTAATCCCGGCAGAGAGACACGTGGAGAAACCTCGACATCCACCTGGCGCGCCCGTTTAGACATGAACGAGGTCGACTAAGCCGTATGAGTAGCACCGAGTTTTCAGTGTATCCTCACTTTGTAATCGTGCAACCCTATATATTAACGCAGCCTGTCGTTGTGCCTCTGTTTTAATAGTAGCCTTGCATATTTGGTCAGCGCATAGTTGCACATTTTCCGGGCACAACTACCAAAACCAACCCGACGACAACCATAGTAACACGTCTCTTTATGAGATATGTGTATCTCTGACACTGACACAACCTTTGGATCTAAGCTGGCAAATTTATTACCTTTCACCACGGTAAAACGATCCGGCTCCATTGCTATATAAAGGCCACCTTGTGACCTTACTCAGCAACCCTCACTTTGTGCACCACACTCACACTTTTTCCTGTCATGCCGAGCCCCAGCATTCATCTGAGAACCCCAGATGCAACCCTAGGTAGCTTTGTCAAAATATTGTGGGATTTTACCTGCAGTACCATGGGTTCTACTCAGCCACCTCAGTACGAGCTGTTCAAATCAAGGATCACCCCATCCACCTCGGAATATTGGGCGGCAGTACACATCCCTCCCGTAGACTCCAACCAAGATCCAACGGAAGTATCTTTCGTGGGGAAATCTATGCCAACCCCACACCTGGACATAGAAGCTGCTGCAAAATAAGCGATTGCTCGTCTTCGATCCGCAGTACCCTATGCCTGCGAACGAGGATATTATTACTTTCCAAGCCATGCAGCACCCGGAGAAGTAACATCTTTTCCCGGTGGACGTATTGAGAGAGACCCAGTTCTGGCCAACCTTATCTAGTACATCATGGCTCAAGAGCATTTGAACCAGCGAGTGATGGATTATCTCCAGAGCCTCGCAGATTTAAATCCTCAGATTGCCATCGGCAGACCACTGAGACCCGACCCGGAGAGACGCATACATCGACTGGTCAATCCACTGCCTCCGATAGAAGAAGAGTGTATCCCTTTACCAGAGACATTTTATCAGGGCCCCACCTAGTTACCATTTTCATTTTAGACGTCACTACTGTATTTGTTCTTTGCAACATTTATTTATGTGTGTGACTTATGCGTGATACCCTGAGTTTGTACGACGAGTCAATTATTTGGCTTCTACTAATGTGTGTAGTTTTTATTGTGGTTTATGCTCCTTTAAGTTAACTGTTTTTCCCTTGCAAAATCCCGGAGTGAGATTTCTTTTCCCTGAGTTACTACACCTGTCCTTTCTCACGACGTGGTTTAATTAATTTCACACAGCACCACGCAGTAGACTCACAACCATAATCATTCAGACACATACACTGTTTGCAAAACATTGCAACGGCGTTACATCCAGCTAATCACCCCCTAACAACAGTTAGCACCCGGCACACCTCCATCTACTCCTCATGATCACCACCACCGCGGAGAGCCAACACCCGAGCTGCAGCGTCGCAATACTCGTCGAAGATCATCGCGCACAGGAGCACAGAGAGCCCCAGTAGTGTCGCCAGCCCTCCGCATATCAGGATCACAAACCAGTCCGGCATCGCCTCAGCCATTAGAGCCTCGCCCGAGCTTTGGTAAGCAGTAATGGAAGGAGGAGGAGGAGAAGTGAGGCCAGGTGCGAGGAAGAAGAGAGAGGCACCCCGGCCGTTTTATAGCTCGAGCTCGGTGTACGGTGGGCAAAGTCCACCAACGCCGCTCGTCGCCGATCGCCGGTGTTCGGAGTCGAATCCGCGAGCAGTGCCGATAGCGCGCTGGTCCGCGAGGTGAGTGCACGCTGCACCGGCAGCTAGCACGCCGCGCACTACCACGGTACGGCCTACCTGTCCTACGCGTTAGGCATCGCCGTTGGAGAAAGCGCGAGAAAGCGCGCGGGAGAGAAGAGGTAGAAGGAAGAGCCAGAGGGAGAAGAGGAGACTGACAGTGGACCCCGGGTCCACCTGTCGGCCAGAGAGAGCACTGTACTCTCGGGTACGACCAGCGTATATCTAATTTAGGAGTTATTCTAAATTTTTATCCAACATAGAAATCACCCGTTTTTGTCCCGAACCGTGGACTCTTCCACGCAGCCCCAGTTTTCACACTGTGGTTTTTTTTCCACCACTTATTGCCCTCTCACTGTAGCCACATCTTTATTGTGTAATTATTTTCTTAACACCGCTTTTAACAAATCTCGAGGACGAGATTTTTTCTTAAGGGGGATAGTGTTGTGACACCCCAAAAATTTGGCCTTGTTTTAATGAATTAAAATTTTTGCCAGGAATTAAAACTTTGGATTTCTGAGCTCCATTTTGATTTTTTAAATCATTTCCTTCCCTGTTATGATGAGTTTTTCCCAAAGAGAAAACTTTTCAAATATGTTATTGGACTTGTTTAACCTCTCAAGAAAAACTTTCCTTTTATCTGTGTAACTAATTAAATAATTAAGTTGCTTGATCTTTAATTTTTTTTGAAAATTGTTTTTCAAGGTTAAATGGCCATATTTGAACTACAACCATTTGATAAATTCTCTTAAAATTCCAACCAAAATTTGGAGATGTCATGAGATGTTTTTAAATCACTATTATGCAAAAATATATTTCATTCATGAAATATTTTGAGCCCTACACTCAATTTTTCTTCTCTGGTCAAGAGTGCATTTTGCACTGCAACCCATTTATATATTTCTTTAAGACTTCTACCAAAATTAGGGGAGGTCAGTAGGAGCATATTATTCCACTTTGTGCAAAAATCCAGGGTTGTTCTTTGAAAATTTTGAGTGAATCAACCTCATTTCCATTCTGGACCAACTTGATGATTTGTACAGCAACCACCATTTTAGTTGCTCCTATATCCATGATTATTTCTCCTACTGGTAGTCCCCCTTGCCAAACCCTTAAGTCCAGGAGCATGCACCTTTTTGACCATTTTTGATTCATGAGATGATGCCAATTACTTCCTGTCCAGGAATGTAGTTTTGCAAAACTTGCACTAGCAATTTTCTGCTTTTGGCCAACTAACCTCACCACTCTCTCTTGCATCTAAAGAGACCCCCATCTGGAGTTTTTGACCACTCCAAGACTTGTCTAAGTGCCCTTGGCATTTTGTCAAACACCTGGAGTGCATGACCAGTTTTGACATGAGTTGTGGCATTGCACTGTGAACTTGCACCTCTGATCAAACTAGCATGTCCACTAGACTCCCTGTTACTCCTAACCTGGGTCTGTTAATTACCAGACTCGACCGCGACCTCTAGCATGCTCTGGCATTACGTCGAGCACGTCCCGTGCATGCCCAGAGCGCGAACAGAGCGTGCGTTTGGCACACACGCACACCGAGCCGACACGCTGGCCCCCACGGTTTTGGCCCACACTGCAGAGCCTCGCCACGCACTCCCTTTCTCACCGCTACGCGCCAAGCCGCCCCTCGCCACGCCCGGCAAGCCAAGAGCTAGCCGCCGCTGCCGCCCGACAGCCTCTGCCCATGTCGGCGCCGCCAAAGCCACCTCCGCTCGCCAGCTCGCCCCTGGAGCAGTGCCCAATCGTCCGCTCGCTCCTGCCGTCATCCCCAGCCACGCCACGTTACCCTGCAAGCTACAGAGAGGCGGTTCACCGGAGAGCTTATCCGGCCGCCGCAGAACCGACCTCGACGAGCTATAAAAGGAGGCCCCCGAGCCTCCCCGAGCACACAGGAAGCCTTAGAATGCACCCCTAGTCCTCCCATGACAGCCAATCGACCCGGGGGAGGTCTTCTTCCCCACCTCCGGCAACTGCAGCCGCCACCACTGCCCCGGCCAATTCGGCACCACCAGGGCCTCCCACTCTCCGTTCTCTCCACCAAGAGCACCCTCATCCTCCCGTAAACCATTCCTACTGCTCGATTTTTATCAAGGACCACCGTAGCCCCAAAACCACTCTCCTCCCGAAGCTCTCCGTCCGCCGCGAAGCTCACCGCCGACGACCCCGTCCACTTCCGAGGCAGTAACACCCACCGGCGGGACCGCCTCGACCCCCTGAACCCGTGGATGACTTCGGTTTCTCGAACGGAACCGCCAATCGCCGGCGGCGATCGCCGGAGTCCCGCCTCCGCTCGGGACAGAGAAAGAGGAGGGAGGAGACTGGTCAAACCTGACCAGTGGGCCCTCTGGACCCACTGTCAGCGACCCCGTGTCTGTCCACGTGGTTAAGTGGAGGCGTAAAGCCCCAAGTACGCCTCCTCTACACCGAAAGCGTATTTCTATCTGAAACGTTTTCTTTTCTGTTTTATTTTAAATAACAGATTTTGACCACAACTTTGACTGGCTATAACTTTTTAAATATAACTCCAAATGAGTTGATTCTTTTTCCCACCTTCCTCAAATTTGGTCTAGTTTATTTTAAGATTTATTTGAAAAAATTTCAAACAACTTTTTTGTACTGTTTTTGAAATGTGTGTTAATTAAATTATATTTTTAAATAGGATTTTGGGGAGAGAGAAGAAGCTTTCAAAAGTTTTGGAGAGCACCCCACCCCTCCACAACATTGAAGGCAAGCATTCTGAACCCCAGCATAATATTTTTGGTGTGATCGTGGATACATTTTTAACACCACCACATTTCGAAGGACTCGTTATTTCATGTGGTATGATCATATGCATGAGTGCATATTAGTGATTTCCAGGCTGTTGGAAATGAACACACTTGTGATGATATTCACCCTCATGTGCCTTGCATGCATACCGGCAGGAACCCGGGAAAACCTCAGCCTTGGGTAGGCATGAGTTTGTCGCCGGTCTCCGTCGGGACGATTATGTCTGGTATGGCATGGTAAGGTGATATGAGTGGTGACTCTGTTGGATGAAACATATATTCGTCATGCTAACCATGTAGGGAGTACTTAAACCTCCTGAGTCGACCGTAGATCGAGTCTTGTGCCAGTAACCCCCATACTTGTTTCGTACTACCACTCGTCTCTACAGCAAGTAGAGTACGGTTCAGTAAGTTGTCTACCTCGTTCTAGCACACACCGTACAGAGAGGCCATGGTGGAAGGTACCGGTTGTAGCTGGTAGGCAAGCCACCTGGTCCGGGGGCATGGGTGTTTCCAGTTGGGACCGAGAGGGGAGGCCACCCCTTAGAGCGCGCGATATAAATTTGATCCCATGCTACGCGAGGTTGTAGCCTCCCCACTTAGAGTTGCTTAACATGTGTTGTGGGTGATTCCAGACACGTGTGAGTTAAGCTGGTGTGTGCAAGTTAGGTGTGTTTCCAACAAAAAGACCGTAGACGGAATTAGTCCCGAGGGACTAAAGAAATCCGTTACTCGTGGGTAAAGAGTACACCCTCTGCAGAGATTAAACCTATTCGAATAGCCGTGTCCATGGTTAAGGATTACAGTCTGGGATGGGTCGGGTGTCGGTCTTAGTGTCGGTCTTCGGAGGTGAAATGGTTAACCAGAAATGGAATTACTACTCGTGACTTGTGACAACTATGATTATTATTATTGTTGACTAACCTGTGATATTATTGTTATTATCGAGTGTCTCAAGGATGGTTCTACCTCCGGGATATTCACTATGATTGTTTCTTTTAAAGCCCTTTATGTGGTGTCGCTCAGACGCCCGACTGTGGCATTTCTTTTAAAGCCCTTTATGTGGTGTCGCTCAGACGCCCGACTGTGGCATTTCTTTTAAAGCCCTTTATGTGGTGTCGCTCAGACGCCCGACTGTGGCATTTCTTTTAAAGCCCTTTATGTGGTGTCGCTCAGACGCCCGACTGTGGCATTTCTTTTAAAGCCCTTTATGTGGTGTCGCTCAGACGCCCGACTGTGGCATTTCTT
>NC_041385.1:567672133-567720607 GCF_002162155.2 Triticum dicoccoides
AGCCCTTTATGTGGTGTCGCTCAGACGCCCGACCGTGGCATTTCTTTTAAAGCCCTTTATGTGGTGTCGCTCAGACGCCCGACTGTGGCATTCCTTTTAAAGCCCTTTATGTGGTGTCGCTCAGACGCCCGACTGTGGCATTGCTTGTTATTTGTTTTCATAAATTTTAATACTACCATGTTATTGCATTTTTATAAATAACTTGCTTGCACGCATCAGAGTTTCATTTATCGTTTGTGACTGACGTCATGAGCATAAAATATTTTAGCACATCATTGTTATATTATACCTGTGTTCATAATGTTTGCGAGTACATTCAAAGTACTCACTGGCTTGTCCCTGGCTATTGTCTTGGCCAGATTTTCTTGCTCGGAGAGGAGCGACGCGATGTCAGCCCCGGAACCCGCACAATGGAGATAGTACCTCGCGAAGATAGGAGTTAACCTGGTCAGCTGTTCCCGTGGGAAATGGAGTCCCATAGACACCGATGTCTCACAAACCGCTTCCGCCATCAACCACTGGAAACCATTTGTTGTACTCTCAGGCCAGAATGGTCTTGTACTACATATGTTGTATTCTGCTTGGAATTCCTGTATCCAGTTGGAGCCTCATCAGCTAACAGTAATCCTGGGGCTGATGAGCACGACAGTCTTTTCTGGAAATTTATTACCCGAAAAACCGGTCGTGGCATGGAGTGACTCTTTGTTGCATGTTGAGGGCTTGTTATATGATATATCTATGTTATTATGGTTGAGAGAACTTGCACTAGTGAAAGTATGAACCCTAGGCCTTGTTACCTATCATTGCAATACCGTTTACACTCACGTTTATCATTAGTTACCTTGCTGTTTTTATTATTTCAGATTACAAAAACCTATATCTACCATCTATTTTGCACTTGTATCTTCATCTCTTCGCTGAACTAGTGCACCTATACAATTTACCATTGTATTGGGTGTGTTGGGGACACAAGAGACTTTTTGTTATTTGGTTGCAGGGTTGCTTGAGAGAGACCATCTTCATCCTACGCCTCCTACGGATTGATAAACCTTAGGTCATCCACTTGAGGGAAATTTGCTACTGTCCTACAAACCTGTGCACTTGCAGGCCCAACAACGTCTACAAGAAGAAGGTTGTGTAGTAGACATCAAGCTCTTCTCTGGCGCCGTTGCCGGGGAGTTTAGCGCTTGAAGGTATATCTTTAGATCTTGCAATCGAATCTTTTTTTCTTGTTTTAGCACTAGTTTAGTTTATAAAAGAAAACTACCAAAAAAATGGAGTTAAGTTTGTCCCATACACTTCATCTTTTTAATATCTTTCGTGAGAATGATGGAAAGGAAAATTGTGCTCAAGTGCTAGAAGAAGAATTACATAGAATGCTTGGCATAAAATATGTGAATGATGAGCATGATTGCAATGTTGTTAGTATGAATTCCCTGAATACCCATGATGCTAATGATATGCAAAGCCACAAGCCTGGGGAAGCTATGTTTGATGATTATGATATTTTTTGTCCCCCAAGTTTTGATGAGAATATTTATTATGATGGAAGCATGCCTCCTATCTATGATGATTATTGTGATGACACGTATGCTTTAAAGAATAATGATAACCATGAAACGTGTCATCTTGATCTTAATTTTCAGTCACATGATAGTTATTTTGTTGAGTTTGCTCCCACTACTATTCAAGAGAAGAATTTTGCTTATGTGGAGAATAGTAAATTTTCTATGCTTGTAGATCGTGAAAATAATGCTTTAGGTGCTGGTTATATTGTTGAATTCAATCATGATGCTACTGAAAATTATTATGAGGGAGGAACTTACGCTTGTAGGAATTGCAATAATATCAAGTTTCCTCTCTATGTGCTTAAAGTTTTGAAGTTATGCTTTTTTTGCCTTCCTATGCTAGTTGATTATTGTTCCCATAAGTTGTTTGCTCACAAAATCCCTATGCACAAGAAGTGGGTTAGGCTTAAATGTGCTAGTCATATTCTTCATGATGCTCCCGTTATGTTTCAATTCTTATCTTTTATGTGAGCATCATTGCCATCATCATGCCTAGCTAAAAAGGCATTAAAGAAAAGCTTTGTTGGGAGACAACCCAATATTTATCCTTACTGTTTTTATGTGTCCACATGATTATGCTACTGTAGTAATCATGTTTTATAGCTTTTGTTTCAATAAAGTGCCAAGTAGAACCTTTGGGAAGACTTGGGTGAATTTTATATGATCTTGCTGTGAAAAACAGAAACTTTAGCGCTCATGAGATTAGCTGCCATTTTTTACTGGAGCGTGATTTTAGGTTGATTCATTTTGAAGATGATTAATAGACAAATTTCTCATGTCCAGGAATTTATTTCATAATTTTTGGGGTTCGAGAATTATACGTTTTATACAGATTACTACAGACTGTTCTGTTTTTGACAGATTCTGTTTTCTATGTGTTGTTTGCTTATTTTGATGCATCTATGGCTAGTATTAAGTGGTATGAACCATAGAGAAGTTAGAATACAGTATATATTACACCAATATGAATTTAGAATGAGTTCATTACAGTACATAAGTGGTGGTTTTATTTTCTTATACTAACGGAGCTTACGAGTTTTGTTTTGAGTTTTGTGAGGTTGAAGTTTTCAAGTTTTGGGTAAAGATTCGATGGACTATGGAATCAGGAGTGGCAAGAGACTAAGCTTGGGGATGCCCAAGGAATCCCAAGGTAATATTCAAGGACAACCAAGAGCCTAAGCTTGGGGATGCCCCGGAAGGCATCCCCTCTTTCGTCTTCGTTCATCGTTAACTTTACTTGGAGCTATATTTTTATTCACCACATGATATGTGTTTTGCTTGGAGCGTCATTTTCTTTTGTTAGTTTTTGCTTGCTGTTATTTAGAATAATGTTTTGCATCTTTAGTTTCAATAAAAAAGTCAAGGATAGCCTTTGCCATGCTTATTTTGCTTGTATACATGTTGCTGTTTGAAAACAGAAAGTTTACCGCTGTTGCAAACATTCCCTAGAAAAGTCAGAGAATGGTATAACGTTGAATCTTTTTGGATATTGAGATATGATAAATTTATTACAGTGGGAATTTTAGTTCATAATTTTTGGAGTCAGGGAAGTATTGATACTCTTGCATTCTTTACAGACTGTACTGTTTTGGCAGATTGCTGTTATGGTTGCATTGTTTGCATATGTTTGCTTGTTTAATGATTCTATTTGAGGATAGGAGTATTAAATATACAGAGGCATTTAGTATGCAATGTTGAATAATAATTTTAGTGATTTGTTACAGTAGAAAATGATAAGGTTTTGCATTGGTTTATACTAACCTATCTCATGAGTTCTTGTTGAGTTTGTTTTGAATGAAGCTTTTGATAAAAAGAGAAACCATGATAAGAGAGGAATTAAGGATACACAAAAGTTCAAGATTGGGGATGCCCAAGGCACCCCAAGATAATATTTCAAGAAGTCTCAAGCATCTAAGCTTGGGGATGCCCCGGTAGGCATCCCACCTTTCTTCTTCAACAACTATCTGTTATTATGGGTTGAGCCTAAGTTTTTGCTTATTCACATGAGTTGTGCTATCCTTGCAATGTAATTTTATTTTGTTTTTCTTGTTGCTTGAATACAATACCAAGATCTGAAATTCTTAAATGATAGAGAGTCTTCTCATAGTTGCATAATTATTCGGCTACTCATTGATCTTCACTTATATCTTTCAGAGTAGTTTGTCATTTTCTCTAGTACTTCACTTATATCTTTTAGAGCACAATGGTGGTTTTATTTTGAAGAAACAGATGAACTCTCATGCTTCACTTATATTATTTTGAGAGTCTTTAATAGCATGGTAATTTGCTTAACATTAATATACTTGGTATTCAAGATATGTGAAACTTTCTTTTGAGTGCGTTGAATACTAAGATAAGTTTGATGCTTGATAATTGTTTTGAGGTATGGAGGTAATAATATCAAAGTGATGCTAGTTGGGTGATTATGAATTTAAAGAATGCTTGTGTTGAAGTTTGTGATTCCCGTAGCATGCACGTATGGTGAACCGTTATGTGATGAAGTCGGAGCATGGTTTATTTATTGATTGTCTTCCTTATGAGTGGCGGTCGGGGACGAGCGATGGTCTTTTCCTACCAATCTATCCCCCTAGGAGCATGCGCGTAGTGCTTTGGTTTTTGATGACTTCTAAATTTTTGCAACAAGTGCATGAGTTCTTTTTATTAATGTTGAGTCCATGGATTATACGCACCCTTTCACCCTTCCATTATTGCTAGCCTCTCTTGTGCCGCGCAACTTTCGCTGGTACAATACACCCACCATATACCTTCCTCAAAACAGCCACCATGCCTACCTATTATGGCATTACCATAGCCATTCCGAGATATATTACCATGCAACTTTCCACCGTTCCGTTCATATGACACACATTACTTTTGTCATATTGCTTTTTGCATGAACATGTAGTTGACATTGTATTTTTGGCAAAGCCACCGTTCATAATTCTTTCATACATGTCACTCTTGATTCATTGCACCATCCCGGTATACTGCCGGAGGCATTCATATAGAGGCATATCTTGTTCTAAGTTTCGAGTTGTAATCCTTATGTTGTAATCAATAGAAGTGTGATGATCATCATTATTAGAGCATTGTCCCAGTGAGGAAAGGATGATGGAGGCGATGATTCCCCCACAAGTCGGGATGAGACTTCGGACTTTACAAAAAAAAGAGGCCATAAAAAAGAGAGAGAGAAAAGGCCCAAATAAAAATAAATAAATAAATAAATAAAATGAGAGAAAAAGAGAGAAGGGGCAATGCTACTATCCTTTTACCACACTTGTGCTTTAAAATAGCACCGTGATCTTCATGATAGAGAGTCTCATATGTTTTCACTTTCATATACTAGTGGGAATTTTTCATTATAGAACTTGGCTTGTATATTCCAATGATGGGCTTCCTCAAAAGTGCCATAGGTCTTCGTGAGCAAGCAAGTTGGATGCACAACCACTTAGTTTCTTTTGTTGAGCTTTCATATGCTTATAGCTCTAGTGCATCCGTTGCATGGCAATCCCTACTCACTCACATTGATATCTATTAATGGGCATCTCCATAGCCCGTTGATACGCCTAGTTGATGTGAGACTATCTTCTCCTTTTTTTCTTCTCCACAACCACCATTCTATTCCACCTATAGTGCTATGTCCATGGCTCACGCTCATGTATTGCATGAAAGTTGAAAAAGTTTGAGATTACTAAATGTATGAAACAGTTGCTTGGCTTGTCATCGGGGTTGTGCATGATTAAATACCTTGTGTGATGAAGATAGAGCTTAGCCAGACTATATGATTTTGTAGGGATAACTTTCTTTAACCATGCTATTTTGAGAAGACATAATTGCTTAGTTAGTATGCTTGAAGTATTATTATTTTTATGTCAATATGAACTTTTGTCTTGAAACTTTAGGATCTGAATATTAATGCTACAATTAAGAAGATTTACATTGAAATTATGCCAAAGTATCACTCCACGTCAAAAATTCTCTTATTATCATTTACCTACTCGAGGACGAGCAGGAATTAAGCTTGGGGATGCTTGATACGTCTCCAACGTATCTATAATTTTTGATTGCTCCATGCTACTTTATCTACTGTTTTAGGCAATATTGGGCTTTATTATCCACTTTTATATTATTTTTGGGACTAACCTATTAACCGGAGGCCCAACCCAGATTTGTTGTTTTATGCCTATTTCAGTGTTTCGAGGAAAAGTAATATCAGACGGAGTCAAAACGGAACGAAATCAACTGGAGAAGTTATTTTTGGAAGGAAAGCCACCCGATGGACTTGGAGTGCACGTCAGGAGATACGGGAGGTGCTCACGAGGGTGGGGGCAAGCCCACCCCCCTAGGGCGCGCCCCCTGCCTCGTGGGGCCCCCGTAGCTCCACCGACGTACCCCCTTGCACCCATATATACCCACGTATCCTAAAACTTCCAGAACAGAAGATAGATCGGGAGTTCCGCTGCTGCAAGCCTCTGTAGCCGCCAAAAACATCTCGGGAGCCTGTTCCGGCACCCTGCCGGAGGGGGATCCAATCACCGGTGGCCATCTTCATCATCCCGGCGCTATCCATGACGAGGAGGGAGTAGTTCACCCTCAGGGCTGAGGGTATGTACCAGTAGCTATGTGTTTGATCTCTCTCTCTCTCTCCCGTGTTCTCTCTCGTGTTCCCTCTATGGCACGATGATGTATCCCGAGCTTTGCTATTGTAGTTGGATCTTATGATGTTTCTCCCGCTCTACTCTCTTGTGATGAATTGAGTTTCCCCTTTGAAGTTATCTTATCGGATTGAGTCTTTATGAGAACACATGATGTATGTCTTTCCGTACTTATCTACGGTGACAATGGGATATCATGTGCCTCTTGATGTATGTTTTGGTGACCAACTTGCGGGTTCCGCCCATGAACCTATGCATAGGGGTTGGCACACGTTGTTGACTCTCTGGTAGAAACTTTGGGGAACTCTTTGAAGTACTTTTATGTTGGTTGGATGAATCTGAGATTGTGTGATGCATATCGTATAATCATGCCCACGGATACTCGAGGTGACAATGGAGTATCTAGGTGACATTAGGGTTTTGGTTGATTTGTGTCTTAAGGTGTTATTCTAGTATGAACTCTATGATGGATTGAGCGGAAAGAATAGCTTTACGTTATTTTACTACGAACTCTTGAATAGATAGAACAGAAAGGATACCTTTGAGGTGGTTTCGTACCCTACCATAATCTCTACGTTTGTTCTCCGCTATTAGTGGTTTGGAGTGACTCTTTGTTGCATGTTGAGGGCTTGTTATATGATCTATCTATGTTATTATTGTTGAGAGAACTTGCACTAGTGAAAGTATGAACCCTAGGCCTTGTTTCCTATCCTTGCAATACCATTTACGCTCACATTTATCATTAGTTAGCTTGGTCTTTTTATTATTTCAGATTACAAAAACCTATATCTACCATCTATTTTGCACTTGTATCTTCATCTCTTCGCCAAACAAGTGCACCTATACAATTTACCATTGTATTGGGTGTGTTGGGGACACAAGAGACTTTTTGTTATTTGGTTGCAGGGTTGCTTGAGAGAGACCATGTTCATCCTATGCCTCCTACGGATTGATAAACCTTAGGTCATCCACTTGAGGGAAATTTGCTACTGTCCTACAAACATGTGCACTTGCAGGCCCAACAACGTCTACAAGAAGAAGGTTGTGTAGTAGACATCACTAGCCACCTTATGCAACTAGTGCATGTCATTCGGTGGAACCTGTCTCACGTAAGCGTACATGTAAGGTCGGTCCGGGCCGCTTCATCCCACGATGCCGCCGAAACAAGATAAGACTAGTAGTGGCAAGTAAATTGACAACATCTACGCCCACAACAAAATTGTGTTCTACTCGTGCATAGAAACTACGCATAGACCTAGCTCATGATGCCACTGTTGGGGAACGTTGCAGAAAATAAAAAAATTCTATGCATCACCTAGATCAATCTATGGAGTCATCTAGCAACGAGAGAGATAGAAGTGCATCTACATACCCTTGTAGATCGCGAGCAGAAGCGTTCAAGAGAACGGGGATGATGGAGTCATACTCGCCGTGATCCAAATCACCAAAGATCCTAGTGCCAAACGGACGGCACCTCCGCATTCAACACACATATGGAGCGAAGACGTCTCCTGCACCTTGATCCAGCAAGGAGGAGGGAGAGGTTGAGGAAGATAGCTCCAGCAGCAGCACGACGGCGTGGTGGTGGTGGAGAGGCAGTACTCCGGCAGGGCTTCGCCAAGCTCTTAACAGAGGAGGAGAGGTGTTGGGGAGGGGAGGGGCTACGCCTTTGATGTTCGTGTGCAGCCCTCCCCTCGCCCCTCTATTTATAGGGGAAGGGGGAAGGCCCCCTCTATATGAGATCTAGAGGGGGGCGGCGGCCAAGGGGAGGGGGCTTGCCCCCCAAGCAAGGGGAGCGCCCCCTCTAGGGTTCCCCCCCAACCCTAGGCGCATGGGCCCAAGGTGGGGATGCGCCCAGCACCCCAGGGGCTGGTTCGCTGCCCACTACGGCCCATGAGGCCCTCCGAGAGAGGTGGCCCCTCCCGGTGGACCCCCGGAACCCCTCAGGTGGCCCCGGTACAATATCGATATGCCCCCGAACTTTTCCGGTGACCGTATGGCAACTTTCCATATATAAATCTTCACCTCCAGACCATTCCGGAACTCCTCGTGACGTCCGGGATCTCATCCGGGACTCTGAACAACATTCGGTAATCACTTACAATTCTTCCTAATAACCCTAGCGTCACCGAAACTTAAGTGTGTAGACCCTATGGGTTCGGGAATCATGCAAACAGGACCGAGACAGCTCTCTGGCCAATAACCAACAGCGGGATCTAGATACCCATGTTGGCTCCCACATGTTCCATGATGATCTCATCGGATGAACCACGATGTCAAGGATTCAAGTAATCCCGTATACAATTCCCTTTATCAATCGGTACGTTACTTGCCCGAGATTCGATCGTCGGTATCCCAATACCTCGTTCAATCTCGTTACCGGCAAGTCACTTTACTCTTACCATAATGCATGATCCCGTGACCAACCACTTGGTCACATTGAGCTCATTATGATGATGCATTACCGAGTGGGCCCAGAGATACCTCTCCGTCATACGGAGTGACAAATCCCAGTCTCGATCCGTGTCAACCCAACATACACTTTCGGAGATACCTGTAGTATACTTTTATAGTCACCCAGTTACTTTGTGACGTTTGGTACACCCAAAGCACTCCTACAGTATCTGGGAGTTACACGATCTCATGGTCTAAGGAAATGATACTTGACATTAGAAAAGCTCTATAAAACAAACTACACGATCTTGTGCTATGCTTAGGATTCGGTCTTGTCCATCACATCATTCTCCCAATGATGTGATCTCATTAGCAATGACATCCAATGTCCATGGTCAGGAAACCGTAACCATCCATTGATCAACGTGCTAGTCAACTAGAGGCTTACTAGGGACATGTTGTGGTCTACGTATTCACACATGTATTACGATTTCCGGATAACACAATTATAGCATGAACAATTGACAATTATCATGAACAAGGAAATATAATAATAACTATTTTATTATTGCCTCTAGGGCATATTTCCAACAATCTCAGATTCATCTATTCAAACCAACACAAAGTACTTTAAAGAGTTCCCCAAAGTTTCTACCGGAGAGTCAATACGAAAACGTGTGCCAACCCCTATGCATAAGTTCACAAGGTCACTAAACCCGCAAGTTGATCACCAAAATGTACATCAAGTAGATCATGTGAATATCCCATTGTCACCACAGATAAGCACATGCAAGACATAGATCAAGTGTTCTCAAATCCTTAAAGACTCAATCCGATAAGATAACTTCAAAGGGAAAACTCAATCCATTACAAGAGAGTAGAGGGGGAGAAACCTCATAAGATCCAACTATAATAGAAGCTCGCGATACATCAAGATCGTGTCAAATCAAGAACACGATAGGGAGAGAGAGATCAAACAAATAGCTACTGGTACATACCGTCAGCCCTGAGGGTGAACTACTCCCTCCTCATCATGGAGAGCACCGGGATGATGAGGATGGCCACCGGTGAGGGATCCCCCCTTCGGCAGGGTACCGGCACAGGGTCCCGATTGGTTTTTGGTGGCTAGAGAGGCTTGTGGTGGCGGAACTCCCGATCTATTGTGTTCCTTGATGTTTATAGGGTATATGGATATATAGGTGAAAGAAGTGGGTCAGGGGAGCCACGAGGGGCCCACGAGGGTGGGGGCGCGCCCAGGGGGGTAGGGCGCGCCCTGACCCTCGTGGCCACCTTGAAGCTTCCCTGGCGTCTACTCCAAGTCACCTGGATTGCTTCCGTTCCAAAAGTAACTCTCCCAAAGGTTTCATTCCGTTTGGACTCCGTTTGATATTCCTTTTCTTCGAAACACTGAAATAGGCAAGAAAACAATAATTTGGGCCTCCGGTTAATAGGTTAGTCCCAAAAATAATATAGAAGTGTATAGTAAAGCCCATAAACATCCAAAACAGATAATATAATAGCATTAGTAATTCATAAATTATAGATACGTTGGAGACATATCAGCATCCCCAAGCTTAGTTCCTGCTCGTCCTCGATAGGTAAATGATAAAAGAAATAATTTATGAAGTGTGAATGGTAGCAGGTGCACAAGTTTGATCAATGATAATTTCAATCACCTTTTCTAGCATCATTATATGTCATAATAGTAACTCATGTCATAAAACTTTTCATGATCAAGTAACAAGCTATTCACATGTTAAAGCATAGACCATAAACTTTCTTGAAAACTAGCAAACTTCATTCTTAGTCATCAAACAGTTGCAATTCATCTTATTTTCAGGAAGGGTCTATGATAGAGCTTTGACTTAGCAAACTCTACATACTCAACTATCATTTAATCTTTCACAATTGCTAACACTAACGTGATATTTATGGGTTCAAAGTTCTTATCGAACACAAAGAAAGATAGGGGCTTATAGTTTTGCCTCCCAACCTTTTACCTCAAGGGTAATGTCAACAATAATAATTTATGAACGCCTACATCCAAGTGGATATATATATCTGGATCACCCCAACACAAAGTGCTTGCCAAAGGAAAAAGTGTAAAAAGGAAAGGTGATGATCACTATGACTCTTGTACAAGGGTAGAAGATAATAGTAGAAGGTAGGCCCTTCGCGGAGGGAAGCATAGGTTGTCATGTGCTTTTGTGGTTCGATACACAAAATCTTAATGCAAAAGAATGTCACTTTATATTGCCGCTTGTGATAAATACCTTTATTATGCAATCCGTCGCTTTTATTTCTTCCCTATCACAAGCTCGTATAAAGCTTATTTTCTTCGCACCAATAGATCATTCATATTTAGAGAGCAATTTTATTGCATGCACCGATGACAACTTATTTGAAGGATATTACTCAACCCATAGGTAGGTATGGTGGACTCTGAAGTCAAAACTGGTTTAAAGGATGTTTGGAAGCACAAGTAGTATTTATACTTGGTGCAAAGAATTTGGCTAGCATGAGAGGGAAAGGCAAGCTCAACATGTTGGATGATCCAAGACAATATAACTTTTCAGATATAGGAAAACATAACCCATTACGTTGTCTTCCTTGTCCAACATCAACCTTTTAGCATGCCATATTTTAATGAGTGCTCACAATTCAAAAAGATGTCCAAGATAGTATATTTATATGTGAAATCTCTCTTCCTTCAATATTCTTTCATGAATTGTTCAAGTGACCAATACAATGTTTGCTAACATTCAATAAATTTACCACCTCTACTTCTTATATGTGAAGTCATTACTCCCCATGGGATAAGCATATGGAACATATATAATTTCAGATTTATGATATTAAAATCATTCAACCATTTACTCATAGGATATAAGTGAAGCACACGAGTAAATGACAAACTACTCCAAAAAGATATAAGTGAAGATCAATGAGTAGTTAAATAATTATGTAGCTATGTGAAGACTCCCTCTCATTTAAGAATTTCAGATATTGGTATTTTATTCAAATAGCAAGCAAAACAAAATAAAATGGCATTGCAAGGATAGCACAACTCATGTGAAGAAGCAAAAACTTAGGTTCAACCGATACTAACCGATAATTGTTGAAGAAGAAAGGTGGGATACCTACCGGGGCATCCCCAAGCTTGGATGGTTGAGACTTCTTTAAAATTTATCTTAGGGTGCCTTGGGCATCCCCAAGCTTGAGCTTTTGTGTCTCCTTAATTCCTTTTACCTGTCGGTTTCCTAAATCTCGAAAGCTTCATCCATACCAAACTCAACAAGAACTCGTGAGATAAGTTAGTGTAAACCAATGAAAAAACCTTATCATTTTCTACTGTAACAAATCACAAAAAATATTATTCAACATTGCATACTAAATGTCTCTGCATATTTAATACTCCTATCCTCAAATAGAATCATTAAACAAGCAAACATATGCAAACAATGCAAACATAACAGCAATCTGCCAAAATAGTATAGTCTGTAAAGAATGCAAGATTCATAATACTTCCCTAACCCCAAAAATTATGAGAAAAATACAACACTATAGAAGATTTATCATATATCAATATGGAAAAAGTTTCAATATTATATCATTCTTTGACTTTTCTAGGGAATTTTTGCAACAGCAGTAAACTTTCTGTTTTGAAACAGCAACATGTATACTTGCAAAATAAGCATGGTAAAGGCTATCCTTGACATTTTTATTGAAAATATAGATACAAAACATTATTCTAAATAACATCAAGCAAATACTAACAAAATAAAATTACGCTCCAAGCAAAACACATATCACATGGTGAATAAAAATATAGCTCCAAGTAAAGTTACTGATCAACGAAGACGAAAGAGGGGATGCCATCCGGGGCATCCCCAAGCTTAGGCTCTTGGTTTTCCTTGAGTATTACCTTGGGGTGCCTTGTGCATCCCCAAGCTTAGGCTCTTTCCCCTCCTTATTCCATAGTCCATCGAATCTTTACCCAAAACTTGAAAACTTCACAACACAAAACTCAACACACAACTCGTAAGCTCCATTAGTATAAGAGAATAAATCACCACTTAGGTATTGTAGTGAACTCATTCTAAATTCATATTGGTGTAATATATACTGTATTCCAACTTGTATATGGTTCATATCCTCCGATACTACTGATAGATTCATCAAAATAAGAAAATAACACATAGAAAACAGAATCTGTCAAAAAACAGAACATTCTGTAGTAATCTGTATCAAACGTATACTTATGTAACTCCACAAATTCTGAAATAAATTGGTGGACCTAGGGAATTTGTCTATTAATAATCTGCAACACTAATCAACCTAAAAGAGCTCTCTAGTAAAATATGGCAGCTATTCTCGTGAGCGCTAAAGTTTCTGTTTTTTACAACAAGGTCACAAAGACTTCACCCAAGTCTTCCCAAAGGTTCTACTTGGCACAAACACTAATTAAAACATAATACCACATATAACCAGAGGCTAGATGAATTATTTATTACTAAACAAGAACAAAAAGCAAGGAACAAAATTAAAATTGGGTTGCCTCCCAACAAGCGCTATCGTTTATCGCCCCTAGCTAGGCATGATAATTTCAATGATGCTCATCTAAAAGATAAGAATTGAAACATAAAGAGAGCATGATGAAGAATATGACTAGCACATTTAAGTCTAACCCAGTTCATATGCATAGGGATTTTGTGAGCAAACAATCTATGGGAGCAATAATCAACTAGCATAGGAAGACAAAACAAGCATAGCTTCAAAATTTTCAACACATAGAGAGGAAACTTGATATTATTGCAATTCCTACAAGCATATGTTCCTCCCTCATAATAATTTTCAGTAGCATCATGAATGAATTGAACAATATAACCATCACATAAAGCATTCTTTTCATGGTCTAAAAGCATAGAATTTTTATTACTCTCCACATAAGCAAATTTCTACTCATTCGAAATAGTGGGAGTGTCATAAGAGACTCGAATATTATAAATTGTTTCCATATTAAAAGAGTAATGTTCAGAAAAAGGGTAATCATAATAATGACAAGATTTATAAATATAATCATCACTAGTTTTTATAGCATAAGTGTCATCACAATAATCATCATAAATACTCTCTCCGTCCCATAATGTAAGACGCTTTTTGACACTATACTAGTGTCGAAACACGTCTTACATTATGGGACGGAGGGAGTAGGAGGCATGCTATCATCATAATAAAGTTGCTCATCAAAACTTGGGAGGCTAAAAATATCATCTTCATTAAACATAGCATCCCCAAGCTTGGGACAAACATTAATTGCAGCAAATATATTCTCAAATATGTCATCCTCATCAAACATAGCTTCCCCAAGCTTGGGACTTTTCATATCATAAGCATAATCACTCTCATCATTAATAGTATGGATAGCACCAATAGTATAGCAATTAGCATCATCACAATGAGTAATAGGAGCAACATCATTTGGGAGGGATACCTTTCTACCTTTGCTTCTCCGTCTTTTCTTTTTCTTCTTCACATCATGTGTGGGTTTAACCCTCTTTTTTGATCTCCTTATCAATGAGATTGGTTGAATAGAAAGCTCCTCCTCGTTACCTGATTCATCATAAGAAATAATAGGAGGATATTGGGAAGTCTCTTCCCTTTCATTAGTATTCTCTTCATCTTCTATTTGCCTTCTTTTCTTTATGTAATTGACAATATAAGGATTTTCAATGCAATTCACCGCACAATACATATAAATTTCCTCTAGATAAAAATCAAGAACTTTATCAAGGAAAAATTCTGGAAGATCCTTAGTTAAATGTTTTAGTTCTTCATAACCCACAAACAAACTAAGTTCATTATGATGTGCAAGGGAAATCAAGTCATCACAATTTTTGGACACAATACGATCATGAAACAATTTGCATTGGGGATTTAAATGATCGCGTTCATTGCAAAGTTCACAAGGATGGCAAAGAAATTTTGAATTTTTAGCACAAACATCTAGCCTTTCTTGCAACCATTTGGTTCCTAAATACTTATGCCTCTTGCAAAATCTATCTTCCCTATTTGGTGTGTACTTGCAAACTCTATGCACTCCACAAAAGTTGACATGCTTATAAGAGACATTTTCATCATGACTAGTGCAACCATCATTAGTACCATGGATATTCAAAGAGTTCATACTAACAACATTGCAATCATGATCCTCATTCAAAGATTTAGTGCCAAACATTCTATAGATTTCTTCTTCTAGCACATGAGCACAATTTTACTTCCCATCATTATCACAAAAGATATTAAAAAGATGAAGCGTATGAGGCAAACTTAATTCCATTTTTTTGTAGTTTTCTTTTATACACTAAACTAGTTATAAAACAAGAAACAAAAAGATTTTATTGCAACATCTAAAGATATACCTTCAAGCACTCACCTCCCCGGCAACAGCGCCAGAAAAGAGCTTGATGTCTACTACGCAACCTTCTTCTTGTAGACGTTGTTGGGCCTCCAAGTGCAGAAGTTTGTAAGACAGTAGCAAATTTCCCTCAAGTGGATGACCTAAGGTTTATCAATCCGTGGGAGGCGTAGGATGAAGATGGTATCTCTCAACAAACCCTTCAACCAAATAACAAAGAGTCTCTTGTGTCCCCAACACACCCAATACAATGGTAAATTGTATAGGTGCACTAGTTCACCGAAGAGATGGTGATACAAGTGCAATATGGATGGTAGACATGAGTATTTGTAATCTGAAATTATAAAAAAAGCTAGGTAACAAATGGTAAAAGTGAGTGTAAACGGTATTGCAATGCTAGGAAACAGGGCCTAGGGTTCATACTTTCACTAGTGCAAGTTCTCTCAACAATAATAACATAACTGGATCATATAACTATCCCTCAACATGCAACAAAGAGTCAGTCCAAAGTCACTAATAGCAGAGAACAAATGAAGAGATTATTGTAGGGTACGAAACCACCTCAAAGTTCTCCTTTCTGATCGATCTATTCAATAGTCCGTAGTAAAATAACATGAAGCTATTCTTTCCGTTCGATCTATCACAGAGTTCGTACTAGAATAACACCTTAAGACACAAATCAACCAAAACCCTAATGTCACCTAGATACTCCAATTTCACCTCAAGTATCCGTGGGTATGATTATATGATATGCATAACACAATCTCAGATTTATCTATTCAAACCAACACGAAGTACTTCAAAGAGTGCCCCAAAGTTTCTATTGGAGAGTCAGGACGAAGACGTGTGCCAACCCCTATGCATAAGTTCACAAGGTCACTGAACCCGCAAGTTGATCACCAAAACGTACATCAAGTAGATCACGTGAATATACCATTGTCACCACAAATAAGCACATGCAAGATATACATCAAGTGTTCTCAAATACTTAAAGACTCAATCCGATAAGATAACTTCAAATGGAAAACTCAATCCATTACAAGAGAGTAGAGGGGGAGAAACATCGTAAGATCCAACTATAATAGGAAAGCTCGCGGTACATCAAGATCATGTCAAATCAAGAACACGAGAGAGAGAGAGATCAAACACATAGCTACTGGTACGTACCCTCAGCCCCGAGGGTGAACTACTCCCTCCTTGTCATGGAGAGCATCGGGATGATGAAGATGGCCACCGGTGAGGGATCCCCCCCTCTGGCAGGGTGTCGGAACAGGGTCCCAATTGGTTTTTGGTGGCTACAGAGGCTTGCGGCAGCGGAACTCCCGATCTATTGTGTTGCTCGATGTTTTTAGGGTATATGGATATATATAGGTGAATGAAGTCGGTCAGGGGAGCCATGAGGGGCCCATGAGGGGCCCATGAGGGTGGGGGCGCGCCTAGGGGGTAGGGCGCGCCCCTGACCCTCATGGCCACCTCAAAGCTTCCCTGACGTCTACTCCAAGTTTTCTGGATTGCTTCTGTTCCAAAAATAACTCTCCCGAAGGTTTCATTCCGTTTGGACTCCGGTTGATATTCCTTTTCTTCGAAACACTAAAATAGGCTGGGCCTCCGGCTAATAGGTTAGTCCCAAAAATAATATAAAAGTGTATAGTAAAGCCCGTAAACATCCAATACAGATAATATAATGGCATGAATACTTCATAAATTATAGATACGTTGGAGACGTATCAACGGTCGGCGGCTACGGGGAAGCAGCACCGGGACTCTGGACGGATCCGAAGTTGGAGCTGCTCCGGCGCCGTTAACAACGGCGGGGGTGAATCGGCTCCAGTACAGTTCACGCGGCCGTCGATGAGGCAACTCTAGTAGCACGGAGTAAGAGGCACACGGCCCAGTGCACGACGGCAAATGGACAACGTCTCCGGCATTAGGGAGGAGGGCAGCTGTGAAATTGGTGAGGTGGGGGCGCCATGGAGGAGGGGCTGAGGTTTCACGGCTCGGGAGAAGGGAGCTTCCTGGGAGAAGGTAGTTTGGCACCGACGAGGTATGAATGGGGGGGCATTTGGGAGGGGAGTGGAACCATGTCTTACGGACGCATTTGTCTGAAATGTGAGGGGGAGTTACAGTTCTACCCCTGCCTTTAGGCTTCTCGGCTTGGGTCTGTGTACTGAGGGTCGGGGATAGTAGAGTAACTTTGCTTCTCCCCAAATAGTGGGCGGGAGGGATTTCGGGCGAGGAGGGCGTATTTTGAAATATAGTGGCCCCGAGCGATTTCGGGCAAGGGGAGCGTGTTTTGAAATAGTGGGGGCGAGCTATTTCGGGCGAGGAGAGCGTGTTTTGCCGACCATGGTTTATGAATTATTCAACACATGTCATTTCGGCTGAGGAGAAGGCGCGCTTGGATGAAGTTACGAACCTACCCTCGATGTACAATGGGCCAATTGATGCGTGTCTAACATAGGATGGTAATTTCGCGTCTCCCATTATTTTCTCGGGCGAATTCCACCGAGCAGAGGATGTTTAATGGTTTGTTCAAATTTTGGGAGAACGAGCATCCACGTCTACCTTACCAAGTCGATTAGAATCAAATTTTGAAATATTAGTTTGTCACTTCTTTTTTAGATGGAGAGACGATGCTCGGGTGTAATGTGTTTTAACATGCTCGTTGCTAGCGATTTACTATATGACAAATAGTTGACCCACTCAAAAGAGGGAATCAAACCAAAAATGAAATATCTCGATCCAATGAAATAGCTCGTTCACTAAGTCAAGATAGTGAACTAAATCCAAAGTTGAACACCTCAATCGAGTAGCATGTTGTACAGTATTATAGTACTCCATGAACATTTTGAAAGTCAAATTAATGAACTTGTTTGATATACGCATATATGCATTCATGTGTGGATTGCATACAACATGTTCTCCAATTTAAATATTTGAATGCAAGTTTATATCGAAACATGATTTATATCAATCTTTGGTGCATAAAACGCAACCTCCCCCTCTCCCGGACTCTTGCTCTCTCTCTCTCTCTCTCTCGCCGACAATATTCAATTCTATCACACGCATCCGACACACAAACCTTGTTGGTCCCTCTCCCTTTCTCTCCATCTCTCTCTCTCTCTCTCTCTCTCTCTCTCTCTTTGTGTGTGTGTGGGGGGGGGTCTTTCTAGTTCGCATGCATATATACTCCATCTATAGGTCTCTCACACACACTATGTATGATACTCTAGTCCAAGCTAGATATATTGGGTGCACTCATCGTACGCACACAAATTCCTTGGCTCGTTGCCCGTAACTCTCTCACGCACCACACTGTCGTCTAGGAGCTCTTCCCCCTCTCTCTCAAACTCTCCATCTACCTGGGTCACACATGCACATGCATATCTCACTCACACTCGACAGGCCCATCTAAAACACTATCTCTATCGGATATTGGGTTCCGGCAAAACCCTTCAGGTTCAAACTCTATGGTTCACGCGAAGATCTTCCCCCTACCGATCCACGTCCGAAAGCCTCGCTGAGATCAAAGCTAGACGATGAACAACACAAGGGACGCAAGTTTTATACTAGTTCGGGCCACCGTTGGGGTGTAATACCCTACTCTACTTTGTGGTGTGGTGCATTGCCTCAGGGGCTGATGAACAGTATAGAGGAAGAACAACCTCGCGAGAGGTGTTCTTGAGCTGGTGCGGTGTTCTACTTGGGACGGATCTTCTCGCTTCTAGGTGAGATGAGAACTCTATATGGTTTTGATCCCCTCTCTACTATGGTGGCTATCCCCATATATAGAGGCCTTGACCCTCTTACCAAATATTGAGCGGGAAGGGCGCCAACAACGGCCATTTTGAAGGGGAACATCTAGTACAAGTTATCCTCACTAAAGTTGGTCTTCGACTGCCAAAGGCACTGACGATGACGCCGTCTTGGGCTCCACGATGACCTCCGTCCTGCCATTCTGCTGGTCTTGGTATTGTTGCACCAGAATGGTAACCTTTGCTTGATGCCTCGGTACTCCGCTCCTGTGCTTGCCCCCTTTGCACCAAAGTGGAAACAAGGACACTACACAGGCCAGCGCCTACCTGGCGCCCGCCTGGTCTCGATCGTCACGGCTTGCATCACGAGCACCTCGGTACCCCCGCCTTGATCTCTCTGCCTCCTCGCGAGCCTGCATGGTGAGGCCGCTCCTGAGGAAGCCCTTCGTCATTCGCCCCGCGAGGCTTGGCCCCTCGCGAGGGTGTTGAGCTTGAGTTAACGAAGATAGGCCGTACTGGGCCACCACTTGAGCCACGCCGCAGGCCGCAGGCAGGAAAGTCTGGGGACCCCCGTTCCCAGAACACCGACAGTAGCCCCCGGGCCCAAGACGTGCTCGGACCTGGCTTAGCACAGAAGCGAGGGGGCAAGTGCGGAGCGCCGCGGGCCCCATCAGCCTGCAGCCTTGGGTGCCACATGGCGGTTGATTGGACGTGGGCGTCTCCGCTTCCCCACACTGCCTCGGCAACTGCCCGACTTGACAAGTCCCTATATGCAAAACGAGTCATGATTACCTGTGATCATGGAGGCCGACGGTTGGCCTCCTCTGGGCTATAAATGCGGGGGGGAGGGGAGAGCCCCTGCAGTCCATCTCTTCCTGCTCCGCTCCTTCTTCCTTGCTCCTTCTTGTCTGCTTGTTGTGTCTTATTGCGCCTGCGAATAGGTTCTCGGCCGCAGAGAAGGGGAAGGCTCGCCGGGATGGGCCCAGCTCCCCTCCGCCCAAGCGTGGCTGAGGTCATCCCCGCAAGCACCCCGCGACTCCTTCAGTGGCCGCCCGTGGTCGCGGCAGAGGTCCTTTTGCATGGTGAAGGTCGCTTGATTGATGGGAGAAGACGCGTCGTGGCCACGCGGCCTCCCCGACCGCGCTTTCACTCGGCAGAGGTGCTGCCGGAGTTTGTTGTTTGGTCGGCGGCTCCGGCCGGCAACTGGCTTCAGCTCCCCTGCTTCTTCGCCAGCGAACTGCCGATCGGTGCCACTGGCGGGCTCTGGCTTCAGGTGGACGGCTGCAGCAGTAGAGCCTCCTAGAGTCGCCAGAAACATGGCCTTGGCCCACGGCTGGCAAACGTTTGCTCATGCGTGTGGCCTGGGCCGGCCGTGCACCCTGCACTTCAAGTTCGATGACGATGCCACCCTCTATGTGAGGGTGTTCGGAGAGGATGGCCGCCGTGTCGGGTGCTTCCCTGAGGATGATGACGGCGACCGGGTGCTTAGCCTTGGCGATGGCTGTGACGAAGATGAAGGCGGGCCCGTGCCTGGTGGTGTCCGCAGCTTTGCAAGCTTCAACGGTTTGCCTTCTGACGATAGCTCATCCAGCAGTGGTCATGATCAACCACCGCGCCGTCGAGCTCGCTTCGAGGGGGGTAGCGGGTCATCCCGCCGTCGCGCTTCGGTGAAGCATGAGGAGGGGTCCGATTGAGCTCCGGAGGTCGGTGCGGACCCCCTTCTACGAGTCGTCGCCGTGCAAGCCATGTTTATTTTGTTTTTCTTCTTTTCCTGCATTGAGAAAGAGAAAAGTATGGAGCCCCGTGGGGGCGTGCTGAACTAGTGCCTCTAATTATCATGATATTTCCATTATTCCCATGCCGTGTTTCGGTATTGCGTGCTCATGCGTAGGAACAACTTAGCTTGGGGGGATTCGCTGCGGTCTTCGCCTCGCTAGGCTCCTGCCTGAGGCCTCACTGAGCGTCTTGAGGCCTACGAAAATTAGCCGAAGGGATAGCTTCTGAACCCCAGTCGTGAGGGTGACCAGCTCGGTCCCTGCGTTCGTGTCGCGATGCCCGTGGGGCATGGACCGGTAGGAGTGCTCCCGCTATGATCGAGTAGGGAAGCCCCACGAAATTAGGTGAGGAGATGCTCACTAGGGTGCCCGCGGAGCCCCCTCGCGAGGCTAGTGAAAGAGAAGACGAGCTAGGCGAGCAACAAAGACAGAGAAACATGGGCCAGGGACGGCAAACAACACTAAAAGCAACTCCAATAAAGCTCCGAACAAGCCAGCTGCAGAAAGCAAATGAAAAGCCACATCCGGCACCTAGTCTAGTCTTCGACGTCTTCTCACCAGCGCGGAGCTAAGTGCTGCCACAGGGCATGGGCGGGAGCTCCCGAGGCCCGAGGGCGGAACTCTAGAGACTCCGGGGCGTGTACAGCCCCAACTCATTATTACGTGAGAGTGTCACGGGCGGCGAGCTTCATATGCATTGGCCTTCTTCATAGGCACCGGGCCTTTTCTTGTGGCGGCAAGCTTCACAGGCATTGGCCTTCTTCACATGCACCGGGCCTTTTCTTGGGACGACGAGCTTCACAGGCGCTGGGCCTTCCTTACAGGCACTGGCCTTATTTCAAGGGTAAAACCTCAGGAAGTGCTAAATGTTCCATGCATTCGGGATGGGCACCCCCTCCTGGGTCTCCAAGCGAGCGGCGCCAGGTCTGGAAACATGAACAACCTTGAACGGGCCCTCTCACATGGGCGAGAGCTTGTGCAGCCCTTCCCTGGAGAGCACCCGCCTGAGCACGAGATCACCTACCTCGAGAGTCCTCGGGCGGATGTTGTGGCAATGGTATCGCCGCAGTGCTTGCTGGTATCTCGCCGCCCGAAGTGCGGCCTCCCAACGGCGTTCCTCCCCCAGAACGAGATCCATCCCCCGCGTGGCGTCCTGCTGCGCTTCATCAAACGCCAGGACCCGCGTGGAGCGATGCCTGAGCTTGTGAGGGAGGACCACCTCTGCCCCGCAGACGAGGAAGAACGGGGTCTCGCCAGTTGACTTGGTAGCAGTTGTGCGGATGGACCATAGCACGGACTGGAGCTCGTGTACCACCCCCTGCCGCAGACCTCCAGCTTCCTCTTGAAGGTCCTGGTTTTGAGGCCTTTCAGGACCTCTGCGTTGGCACGTTCAGCCTGTCCGTTGCTCCGAGGGTGTGCCACTGAAGCATAGCATATCTGCGTTCCAAGGTTAGCACAATATGTTTTCAAGAGGTTGCTAGTGAATTGCGAACCGTTGTCGGTGATGATGCGATTAGGCACTCCGAATTGACTCACGAGGCCCTTGATGAACTTGACTGCTGAACCGGCTGGGATGGTGCGGACATCTTCCACCTCTGCCCACTTGGTGAATTTGTCAATGGCAACGTAGAGGTAGCGATAGCTCCTGGCGCCCGAGGAAACGGGCCCAAAATGTCCAGCCTCCAAACCGCAAACAGCCAAGAGAGAGGAATAGTCTACAGGCCCTGAGCCGGCTGATGAATCTTCTTGGCGTGGAATTGATAGGCTTCTCAAGCCTTCACCAGCTCGATGGCATCGTTGAGTGCTGTAGGCCAGTAGAACCCGCTACAGAACGCCTTGCCAACGAGGGTCCGTGATGACGAGTGGTGCCTGTAGTCTCCACCGCAAATGTCTGCCAGTAACTCTTTCCCCTTCTCCCTGGAGACGGAACGTAGGCAAACATCATTTGGCCGCTTCCGGTAGAGCTCTCCATCTTGGATGCAGTAGGCCGTGGACAGTTGCGCCACATGTTCCGCGTCCTCCTCCTTCTCTGGCAGAGTCCCTTGCATCAGGTAATCCTTGAGTTCTATGGTCCAACACCCCTCCCGAGGCTCCAGCACCAGGAGCAAGCGTGCTCCCGAGGCCGGGCCACAAGCCAGAGCTCCTGAGGCAGGCGGTTGAGGGAGTTCCTCCCGAGGTTGCGTTGTACTTGATAGCGATGGTGCCGCTGAGGGTCTGAAGAGCCGTTCCTTGAAGACGCCGGGCTCTTGAGGCAGCCGCCTGGACGCCCTCCTGGCGATGTCATTGGCCTCTTGATTGGTGCCGCGGGGCACATGTTGCAACTCCAACCTCCAAAACTGCTTTTCCATTTTGTGGACCTCCGCAAGATACGCTTCCATGTGCTCGTCCTTCGGCTCATACACCTTGTTGGAGAAGTTGACTAGGATATGTGAATCACCTTTGATGATGAGGCGCTTTACCCCCAAGGCTGTTGCAGCCTTCAACCCTGCTATCAAGCCTTCGTATTCTGCTATGTTGTTGGAAACCTTCTCTCCATGCTGAAAACAGAGTTGTACGGTGTAATAAAGCTTATCCTGAGTGGGAGATAAGTACTGCGCCAGCCCCCCCGCCATGTCGCGAGAACGCTCCGTCGATGTACATGACCCAACCGTCCGGGGCCTCACTTCTTGGGGAAAGTGACCGATCTTCGCCTGCTTCAAGCCCTGGCGCCTCTGTCGATTCTGCCACAAAATCTACAAGTGCGGCTCCTTTGACGACCCTCGTCGTGCTGAATTCCAACTGAAACGCTTGCAACTCGATGTTCCATTCGGCGACCCTCCCAGCTGAGTTGGGACTCTTGAGTACCCATTCAATGGATACGGCGAGACGACCTTGATGGGGTGACCTTGGAAGTAGTGTTGTAGCTTGCGCGAGGCCACTAGTAGTGCGAGCAAGAGCTTCTGAGGCATGGGGTATCGTGCCCTCGCATCCCGCAGCACCGTGCTAACAAAATAAACTGGATGCTCGATGAGGGTTGGCGTGCTGGTGAGGTCGGTGCCCTCTGAAGGGTCAGGCGCCTCCTGAGGCGACGGAGCCCCCAGCTCCTGGCTGCCTAATGCGGCCTCCTCAGCCCTGGGGCGTCCCCCTACTGAGGCTGGCCTCCATGTGCTGCTACTGTTGTTTTCGCGAGGCCTTCTTGGTCTTGCGCTGTTGTGGCCTGTCGTGGCGCAGCTTTGACCTGGCGCTCCTCCCGTACCGCCATTAGAGCTGCACTGGCGGAGTAAGGTGTGGCGGCGAGGTAGAGCACCAAGGGCTCCCGAGGGCGTGGAGCCACCTTCACCGGAGGGCTGGCCAGGTACTTCTTGAGGTCTTCGAATGCTTTGTCGGCCTCTTGAGTCCATTCGAACGGACCCTTCTTCTTCTTCATCTTGAAAAATGGAGGGTACTCACCCCCAGCTTGGAGATGAAGTGCCCTAACGCGATTATTCGACCAGTGACCTTCTGCATTTCCCAGAGGGTTTGCGGCGGACTCATGTCCTCGACTGCCTTGACCTTCTTCGGGTTAACCTCAATACCTCTGTGAGACACAAGGAAGCCCAGAAGCTTGCCAGAAGGAACACCGAACATGTACTTCTCTGGGTTAAGCCGCAGGTCCACCTCGCGAAGGCTCGCGAAGGTCTCTTCCAGGTCCTGAATCAGTGTTTTGGCCTCCCGAGACTTCACCACGATGTCGTCAATGTAGGCCTCTGTGTTTCTCCCGAGTTGTCGGCCCAAGGCGATATGCATCAGCCGCTGAAAGGTTACGCTTGCATTGCGCAACCCAAACGGCATGCAGGTGTAGCAGTACACCCCGCACGGGGCCAGGAAGGCCGTTTTCTCCATGTCTTCTACCGCCATTTTGATTTGGTGATAGCCAGAAAAGGCGTCCAGGAAGCACAACAGGTCACACTCCGCGGTGGAATTGACGATCTGGTCAATGCGGGGGAGCAGGAACGGGTCTTGAGGGTAGGCTTTGTTGAGGTTGGTGAAGTCGACGTAGATGCGCTCCTTTCCCCCCTTCTTTGGCACAACAACAGGGTTGGCCAGCCATTCAGGATAGCGAACTTCACGAATGACACCCGCAGCTTCAAGCTTATGGGTTTCTTAGATGATGAAGGCCTGCTTCTCGATGGACTATTGCCTTGCCTTCTGCTTCACGGGGCGCACATTGTGGCACATGTTCAGATGGTGCACAATCACCTCCCTTGGGACCCCCGCTAGCTGCTTTGGCTCCCACACGAACACCTCCTTGTTCGCGTGTAGGAACTTCACCAAGGCCTCTTCTTGGTCGGGGTCGAGATTGGCGCCTATGGTGAAGGTGGCGCCAGAGGATCCATTCTCATCGACTAGCACTTGCTTAGTTTCCTCCTTGTCTTGGGTGAACAACTGCTTCTTCTTGGTTGGCGCAGCCCCCTTGGCCTCAAGGGTGCCAGCGCTGGCGGGCTGCACCACGACAGCCGCCTTGAAGGTGAGCCTGAGCGCCTGTAGGGCATCTTTTGTATCTCCGGTCACGGTGAGGACGCCGCTACTCCTGGCATCTTCATGAGGTTGTACGCCGGGTGAGTCACTGCCATGAACTGAGCCAATGCAGGGTAGCCGAGGATGGCGTTGTACGGGAGGCTGATGGGGGCGCTTTCGAAGTCGACCAGCTCCGTACGGAAGTTGTCATGGGTGCCAAAGGTCACCGGGAGGCGGATCTGCCCTAGGGAGCCAGTGGAACTGCCTTCGACGTCCGAGAAGGGCTTACTGGGTTGGAGTCGCTCCAGCGGCACGTGAAGGTGGCTGAAGGCCTCCTCCGAGAGCACGTTGAGGCCGGCACCGCCGTCGATGAGGGTCCTAGTGACTGCCACCTGGCAGATGGTGGGGGTGCATAGCATAGGGAGCATGCCCGAGCAGGCGGCGTTGGTGGGGTGATCGTCCGAGCTGAAGGTCAAGCCGGCCTTGGGTGCCACCGAACTCGGGGGGTCTTCGCGGCGCTTGAAGGCAGCGCCAACCTGGCAGGCAAACGGTTTGATGTGGCGGCTCGAGGGTGGGGCTAACGAACCGCCCAGGAGAGCTGCGACAACCAGGGGTGCCGGCACAACATAATGGGCGAGGAAGAGGCTGCGCACCTCCTCCCAGGAGGCCACCGAAGCCGTAGGCAGGTGGAGCAGCCACATGCGCAAGATGCCAGTGAGGGCCACGGGCAGCCAGTTAGCCATGACCTTGTCATCGCCCCGGCCCTAAGGACGGCCTCCTCATACGCCAGCAGCAAAGCCAGCGGGTCCGCCGCGCCCTTGTAACGCGGCGGCATCAATGGCTTGAACTTGTGCGGCCACCGCACCCGCCACAAGGCGGGTGCCAAGGCTCGGAGCCCCTTGGCCCGAGTGCCGGCGTCGGCAACCGGAGCGGGCGGCGCGTTGTCTGCCATGATGGCGAAGCGCGGTGTTGATGAAGAGCGGGTCGACGGAAGGGAGTGCTCTGGCGCACCCCTACCTGGCACGCCAAATGTCGGATATCGGGTTCTGGCAAAACCTTTAAGGTTCGAATTCTGGGGTGCGCGCGAAGATCTTCCCCCTACCGATCCACGTGTGAATGCCTCGCTGAAAATCTAAGCTAAACGATGAACAGCACAAGGGAGGCAAGGTTTATACTAGTTCGGGCCACCGTTGTGGTGTAATACCCTACTCTAGTTTGTGGTGTGGTGGATTGCCTCAGAGGCTGATGAACAGTACAGAGGAAGAACAGCCTTGCGAGAGGTGTTCTTAAGCTGGTGCGGTGTTCTACTTGGGATGGATCTTCTCGCCTCTAGGTGAGATGAGAACTCTATCAGGTTTCGATCCCCTCTCTACTGCTGTGGCTATCCCCATATATAGAGGCCCTGACCCTCTTCCCAAATATTGAGCGGGAAGGGCGCTAACAACAGCCATTTTGAAGGGGAACATCTAGTAGAAGTTATACTGACTAAACTTGGTCTTCGACTGCCAAAGGCACTGGCGATGACGCCGTCTTGGGATCCACGATGACCTCCGCCCTGCCGCTCTGCTGTTCTTGGTCTCATTGCACCGGAATGGTAACCTTTGCTTGAAGCCTCGGCACTCTGCGCCTGTGCTTGCCACCTTTGCACCAAAGAGGAAACAAGGACACTGCACAGGCCGGCGCCCGCCTGGTCTCGATCGTCACGGCTAGCGTCACAAGCACCTCGTGAGGTACCCCCGCCTTGATCTCTCCGCCTCCTCATGAGCCTGCCTAGTGAGGCCACTCCTAAGGAAGCCCTTCGTCGTCCGCCCCGCAAGGCTTGGCCCGTCACGAGGGTCTTGAGCTTGAGTTGACGAAGATGGGCCGTACTAGGCCACCACCTGAGCCACGCCGCAGGCCGCATGCGGGAAAGTCTGGGGACCCCCGTTCCCAGAACGCCGACAATCTCTCTCCCTCGTTCTCTCTCCATCTCACACGCACACACATACACATGCAGTTCCCGCAATATGTATGTGACTAGCTAATCTTAGTCTCCATCACAAACATGTGCATGGTCTATCTCAATTTCTCTCGGGGCATCTTTCTATTGCGCGCGCACCTCCGTCGATCTCCCACCCATATAGTCCCCTCATGATCTCGAGGGGATTTCTCTATCACAAACACACCCTCTCTCCCTCCCATGCATCCATGTTCTCCATGTGTCCCTCTCGACCTTTTTCCTTGTTGGCCATACCTCTATTGGACATGTGCTATAGGGGTGTCTCTCTCCATTGCAAACAATCACACACTAGCTATCTTCGTGTATCTCCTCGCCTTGCTTTTCTATCTCGGAGATGCATGCGTGATATGTTTGCATAAGAAACCAAAAAACACTCTCTCTCTAATTTATTGTTTGTTGTCACTTTCTCTTTCACACACATACTCTTTTCGCACACTTACTCATTCTCCTTCACATGCACTTGATCTCTCTCAACTTAAGCACTCTCCTCGGTCCATAGCATATAGATTTATTGAAAAGTCAAACATCACAAAGTTTGACCATGTACGTGGAGAAAAACAATTACATCAAACATATACCATTAGATTCACCATGAGATGTAGTTTTGTATGATGTATCGATCTTTGGTATTGTAGATATAAATAACATTTGCGTAAACCAAATCAAAGTTTCCAAACTTTGACTTCTAAAAATTTTACATGCACTGCATTATCGAGCGGATGGAATATCTATTTCCCCCTCTCAGCTATCTGACGCACCACTCAGGCTTAGCGGGGCTCCTCAATCTCTCTCAAACTTTATATCTCCCTGGTTCACACATACACATGTCTTGCTCACGCTATACATATAGACCCATCCAACACTCTCCGCCCTTGTTCTCTCCCCATGTGACACGCACCCCCCTAAGTACCATAATCCCTCACTCCATCATAGGCGCAAGCACTCCCCCTCCCTGTCACGCCCAATATGCGATACTATCCTAAAAAGACTCGAAGGTCCCACCAAGGACAGAACCGCATATTGAAACGCTTTTGCAAGGTGGATATCATTACATCAACATTACATAATAGATGGGGATACATGCAAGAGGCATACAATGCCACACGAATACAACATCACAATACATAAGAGCAACATCCGACTATGGATGAAACACAAACAGAAACTCAAACGACATCCACCCTGCTAGCCCAGGCTGCTGACCTGGAACCTATCCCCTGATCAAAGAAGAATCAGAAGAAGAACTCCAAAACAAGCAAACATCGCTCTCGCTTCATGATCATCGCATAACCTGTACCTGCAACTGTTGTTGTAGTAATCTGTGAGCCACGAGGACTCGACAATCCCATTACCATGGGTATCAAGACTAGCAAAGCTTAAAGGGAAGGGAAGGGGTAAAGTGGTGAGGTTGCAGCAGCGACTAAGCATGATATGGTGGCTAACATAGGCAAATAAGAGCGAGAAGAGAGCAAGCGGAACGGTCCTGAAGCTAGCAATGATCAAGAAGTGATCCTGAACTCCTACTTATGTCAAACATAACCCAAAAACCGTGTTCACTTCCCGGACTCCGCCGAGAAGAGACCATCACGGCTACACACGTGGTTGATGCATTTTAATTCGGATCTGGTGTCAAGTTATCTACAACCGGACATTAACAAATTCCCATCTGCCACATAACCGCGGGCACGGCTTTCGAAAGTTTATACCCTACAGGGGTGTCCCAACTTAGCCCATGATAAGCTCTCGCGATCAACGAAGGATATACCTTCTCCCAGGAAGACCCGATCAGACTCGGAATCCCGGTTTACAAGACATTTCGGCAATGGTAAAACAACACCGGCAAAGCCGCCCGATGCGCCGATAAATCCCGATAGGAGCTGCACATATCTCGTTCTCAGGGCAACACCAGATGAGACTATCTACGAGTAAAACCAACCCTCAAGTTGCCCCGAGGTGGCCCCGCAGGCAGCTCAGTTCGGGCCAACACTTAGAGAAGCACTGGCCCGGGGGGGCTAAAATAAAGATGATCCTCGGGCTGTAGAAATCCAAGGGAAAAAGGGCTAGGTGAGGCAAATGGTAAAACCAAGGTTGGGCCTTGCTGGAGGAGTTTTATTCAAAGCGAACTGTCAAGGGGGTCCCATAAATCATCCAACCGCGTAAGGAACGCAAAATCTGGGAACATAACACCGGTATGACGGAAACTAGGGCGGCAAGAGTGGAACAAAACACCAGGCATAAGGCTGAGTCTTCCACCCTTTACCAAGTATATAGATGCATTAATAATATAAGAGATATTGTGATATCCCAACATAATCCTGTCCATTATGGGTCAATCTTCAACTTCACCTTCAACTAACAACGCTATAAGAGGGGCTGAGCAAAAGCGGTAACATAGCCAAGCAATGGTTTGCTAGGAAGGGTGTCAAAGGTTAGAGGTTCATGGCAATTTGGGAGGCTTGAGCAACAAAAGTTAGGTAGCATAGCAAAGCGATAGAATGAAGCAACTAGCATAGCAATGATTGTACTGCGATCCAAGGTGACGGTCATCTTGCCTGAAATCCCACTAGGAAGAAGAACGAGTCCATGAAGAAGATGAACGGACATAGTCGAAACGAATCCTCACAACTCCGGAACGAAACCGAAGCTAACGAGAGAAGCAAACCAGAAAGAAGCAAACAATATGGTAAACACACAAGCATAATCATGGCATGATGCACAATCAAGTATGATGCATGTCCGGTTTAATGAGCCATGGCATGGCAATGTGCAACAAACAATACTACAATTTAAGTGGATCTCAATATGCAAGGAGTTGCATATTGAAGAAACACCACATCCAACGATTTAATTCACTCTCGTTTATGCTACCCAACAATATTAAATGTTATTAACATGGCAAGAGGTGCAACACAATAAAACTACCTATCTAGGAAAGTTTTAAATGAGGTCAGTAACAACAAACAACAATTCCGGAAAATCCCCATATGCAAATTATGAATTTGGTACTGTTCTGCCCTAAACCATATTTTATTGTTGTTAAACAGGAAAATAAAGTGCACCATGTTAAACTAGGCATTTTTCCACCCCATTTACATATAAAGTTTATTTAAAATCGAGCTACGTTTATTTAGTTATGAAATAAATCATTTTAACATGTCATTTCTACAAATTAATGCAAACAACAATTTTAAATATTTTAACATGGATGAAAGTTGCATATTGTGAAACCAGATAAAATTCTAAGCATTTTACATGTATAATTTGTTTTAATCCGATGCATGGTTAATGAGTTTTTATATGCAAGAAGAGCAAGGGGTTATCTGCAAAACAGGCTGCCTCTGGATAAATGGCAAAATTCGCAGCGCATGAAAAAAAATACATGGGCCAAAACTGGTGGGCGCAAGCTAACATGTAGTGCGCTGGGGCGAGGGATAGGCTGGAGGCTCACCATGGGCCGAGGCCCAGTCGGTGGAGGAGGGAGCTGAGGCGCACTGGGCCTGGCGCAGATCTGGATGCGGCTGATGGGCTTTGGTGATGCGGACGGGGTTGGCTGGAGTCTCACGACGAGAAGTCAACGCGGGCGCCTGGCTCGTCCTCGAAGCAGAGGAAGAAGGGGTGCAACAATAGGTCGAAGCAGGGGTCATGCGTGGCGGCAGATTGGTCTCCGGCGGCAGAGCGGCGACTTGACGCAGGGGACTTGGCGCGGCGGCGCAGAGGCTTGACAGACGGCGGCGAGCAATGCTGGGCGTCCCTGGCTTCGGTAAAAGATGGGGCACCGGGATCGGGGAGAACACCTACTGAAGATGGCGGCAGCGATCGGTCAGGAGCGTCATGCAGAGAGAGAGAGAGAGAGCGAGAGGGAAAGGAAGGAGGCGCGGCACGGGCCTACTAGAGGTGGCCGCCGGTGGAGCTTGATGGGCGGAGTGGGCGTGAGGGCTTCCCTCCCTGGAACAAGGCGGAGGCGACGGGAACCTCCAGGAGCTCCATGGGGGGCAGGCTCCTGCAAAATGGCGGCGTCGGGACACCATCAAAGGGAGTGAGAGAGAAGAAATGGAGGAAGGAAGGAGAGGGGCGACGGGGCTAGTCCTGCTGGCTGTTGCTGCTTGCGTTCGGCTCAAGGAGAGGGCAGAGGAGGCCGCGGGGTCCTGCTGGCTGTTGATGAAGAAGCCAGGGAGGAGGCGAGCATGGATCGAGACGAGTTGAGTGCTACGGGAGGAAGGGAAGGTGGATCTGGCTGGGAGGCTGGCTGTGCGTGGGTTGGTGAGGAGGGATCTGGGAGGATCCCAATGAGAGAGTGGCGGCAGCGGGTAGGAGGAGATGGATGGATTTGACAGCCTAGGGTCTAGGGTTAGACTATATATATAAGAAAGAGAGGGGAGTTTGGATCATCCGATTAAAATCGGACGGTCAAGAATAAAATGCTTCGGGAGTCCAAACAAATGAACGAAGATATTTTAGGGATGTTTGGGGTTGATCCGGACCCATTGGTCATGACAGCTCGGGCCGGGTTCGGGGAAGTTTCGGACACGCACGCAAGGGGGGTTTGGTCGTCACGGTCAAGAGGGAAGCAAGACCCGATTGGTCTGGAACGGTCAGCGCGAGCAAGGCGATCCGAGGGAAGGTGATGAAGGCAAAGGTTGAAAGGGCAACGACAAACGAATGCAAGTTTTAAAACTTGACGGCAACGGAGTGTCGATGCAATGCGAATGATGCGATGATGAAATGCAAGACATGAACAAGACGCAAAACAAAAAAAACAAAAACCCAACCACGGAGGAAAATAACATAACGCATCTCCGGAAAAGGCAAGAGTTGGAGTTACGAATATGGAAAGTTGTATCCGGGGCGTTACAACACTCAACCACTACGAGAGGATCTCGTCCCGAGATCTAGGATGGCACCGGAGGGAAAAGAAAGAGGAAAAGAAGAGGTAAAACTAAGTTGCTTCTTTGACGAACGAGTGAAACCAAAGAACTTTGAGAGGTTGAAAAGTTGAAAGAAAGAACATAATAGAGTTGAACACAATTGAGAGCACTGCGGTAGAACAAATAGAAACAAGGAACACCCTGTGAACCTTGGGGGTTGAAAGACATAAGAAAAGGGTTACAATGGACAAGAAGTACATGCAAGCACTCCGGTGGAAACGAGATAAATAAGGAACAAGGAATATCAAATTCGGCAACACTCCGGTTGAAAAGAGATGCAATACTTGATAAGATGAAAAGAACTTGAAGAGATGACACAACACTCCGGTTAGATGGGTAAGCAATAAAAGAACATGATCTTGACAAAACAAGATGATGGGTCGAAGAGAGCAACATCACAAAGCCTCCAGAAGAAAGAATAGAAGATAGATCATTGGAATAACAGAATGGAGAAGGGAATGCCAACTTCTGCCACAAATGAGCTCGGAAAGCACCCTTCCAAGAAGGTTACAACGGGGTTGTTGGAAAACCAACAACGAAACGAATAAGCTTGTAGTGGGCTTATGGAAAACATCTCAAGACTATGAGATGACATTCTGCCACTAACGAAAACAATTGCTTGCTTGAGATCAAAGAAGAGATAACAACTTCTTTCGCCGAGAGGATAGGAGAAAACTCAGATCATTGATAAGCACCACAAATAGCAACATTCCTTAGGGAAGGCTTTAGGTGAAATCTATACCAAGATAACTCCAACGAAGAGATTGATGGATTTAAATATACCTCATTCTTGACAACATGTGAATCATGAAACATGAAGGAAATTGTCAAGAGTGACATAACACCACCTCAAAAGATAAGGTAGAAAGAATTGCACTTCGAAATGCAAGATGAAGAATACTTGAACTCCTTAGAAAAAAACATGTGTTGGGCACCATGTTTATTTTTTGAGTATAGCTTGGCGGATCTTAACTCCGTGAGAAATCTCGATGAACTATTTAAGAATGAAAGGGCTCCTTGATGAACCACCATGTAGAGCCTCCATGAAGAACTCCGGTAATAAAAGGATGATAAAAAGAAAGAGACGTTGAAAACACAAGGTGAAGCCTTGCGATGATTTAGATGGAGCTTCACCGCAATATAATTGAGAGAGCTTGGAACTCTGGAAAAAAGAAAAGATGAAACAACTCATGAAATGCTCCGGATGGTAAGAAAAGAATTCTCACAATCAAAACCAATTATGAGAGGATGGCATCAAGCTTGGACTACACATCTTTGGAAGAATGGGTAAGGATTTAAGAGGAACTCTTCTTCGGTCTTCAAAATCCGAGAATGACGACGAGAAACACCACCATGAATTGTTGAGATACCCCGGGAGAAATAAAAGAGGAAAGGTTGAGTCAAAGATGAAAAGAATTTGAAAATGACCTTGGAGAAGGCATGTGACTGACCAAAATTCATTCTTATGTCAAACTTGGAAAAGAATTTTAGAAGCTCCGGGAAAATTAGAAGAATCAGGTAAGATCCTGGGAAAAGACATGTGGGTTAGGGCCCACTCAAGAGAAACATCGTTTGAATGATTTAACAGAGAGATTGCACCGGTTGAATAAAATGACTTGAATGAGATAATAATCTCGAAATAGCTTGAACGGATTGATAACGGAGACACAAAACTTCTGAGATATCCTCGGCACTTCGGAACAAATGAATAGCAAGAGGTGAGCAATTAAGAGGTGCACCGACATGGAAAAACATTTGAAACGAGGAAAGGATATGATCCACACTGAAAGCTTGAATTAAATCCACCGGAGAGGAAAAATAACAAAGAATGATGAACTCACAGCTCCGTTAGTATCTTCCTGAGAATCACCGGATAAGAACATTGGCGGGAAAAGAATGGAGAAACTTCACATGAATAAATGGATACTTGATTAAGAAATCTGGGTCCTTGAAGAAAAAGGGTGGGAGGGTGGAGAAAAACAAAGACAACTTGGGACAGATGAAATAAACACCGTTGAGAAAACTTAGAATTGATCTTGTGGATGTTGAAAATGATCGGATCCACTAGAAGAGAAGCACGCCGGTTTTGAAAAGAATTGACATGACAATCTCGATAAACAAGAAGGATTGGTACTCCCACAGAAATATGAGAACACCGCTTGAAAGGTATGGAATCAACAATTGACTTCGAAGCAACTCGAATACCACAAATAAAACAAAACAAAGGATTTGGCTTGCAGGATAAGCCGGAACAAATACATATGATAGAGATTTACCCAATCCCATATCATGCATCTGCGGGAAAGATATTCTAGGAGCTACTTGAATTCCCACCTATAAACTCCCGAAACTTTCTGGTTATGCAATCTGGTGTTGGGGATACAGGGGAAGCAATATATCTCACCCAAACTAACAATACCTACATCCAAGTTGTATCCATCCGTCAACACATAACCAAGAAACCTTCAGAAATCGTGTACCTCAACCTTCGAAAAGCATCCGTTATACGAGCTATGGCAATACTTCCGAACTCCCCAGTACTGGGTGATGTCGAGGTTATCTCACCAACAACTACATAAAAGAGATTTTCGATGTCGGCAAAACTCAGGTATTCCAGAACCGCAACGATAAAATTGTGACGACAACACCTCGGAGCTCAACTCCCCGGGTCAATGCCACATAATAGACAGGAGGCACCAAGAACAATGTTCTCGTCACAAAACCATCGGAACGATTCCAAGATACCCGCGTGATCCTACGTCAGGAGACCTCACCAGAGCGACGAAGTGGCTGAGGAGTAAAAAGAATCCTACACTCCGATATATATAATCCTAAGACTCAAAATTAGTTTTCCTCTAGACTCAACAACGGCCAACAATCAAGGGGGGCTCCTATGGTCGGTCGAGGCTCTGATTACCAACTTGTCACGCCCAATATGCGATACTATCCTAAAGAGACTCAAAGGTCCCACCACGGACAGAACCGCATATTGAAACGCTTTTGCAAGGTGGATATCATTACATCAACATTACATAATAGATGGGGATACATACAAGAGGCATACAATGCCACACGAATACAACATCACAATACATAAGAGCAACATCCGACTATGGATGAAACACAAAAAGAAACTCAAACGATATCCACCCTGCTAGCCCAGGCTGCCGACCTGGAACCTATCCCCTGATCAAAGAAGAATCAGAAGAAGAACTCCAAAACAAGCAAGCATCGCTCTCGCGTCATGATCATCGCATAACCTGTACCTACAAATGTTGTTGTAGTAATCTGTGAGCCACGAGGACTCGACAATCCCATTACCATGGGTATCAAGACTAGCAAAGCTTAAAAGGAAGGGAAGGGGTAAAGTGGTGAGGTTGCAGCAGCGACTAAGCATGATATGGTGGCTAACATACGCAAATAAGAGCGAGAAGAGAGCAAGCGGAACGGTCGTGAAGCTAGCAATGATCAAGAAGTGATCCTGAACTCCTACTTACGTCAAACATAACCCAAAAACCGTGTTCACTTCCCGGACTCCGCCGAGAAGAGACCATCACGGCTACACACGCGGTTGATGCGTTTTAATTCGGATCTGGTGTCAAGTTATCTACAACCGGACATTAACAAATTCCCATCTGCCACATAACCGCGGGCACGGCTTTTGAAAGTTTATACCCTACAGGGCTGTCCCAACTTAGCCCATGATAAGCTCTCGCGATCAACGAAGGATATACCTTCTCCCAGGAAGACCCGATCAGACTCGGAATCTCGGTTTACAAGACATTTCGGCAATGGTAAAACAACACCGGCAAAGCCGCCCGATGCGCCGATAAATCCCGATAGGAGCTGCACATATCTCGTTCCCAGGGCAACACCAGATGAGACTATCTACGAGTAAAACCAACCCTCAAGTTGCCCCGAGGTGGCCCTGCAGGCAGCTCAGTTCGGGCCAACACTTAGAGAAGTATTGGCCCGGGGGGGGCTAAAATAAAGAGTACCCTCGGGCTCCGGAAACCCAAGGCAAAAAGGGCTAGGCGAGGCAAATGGTAAAACCAAGGTTGGGCCTTGCTGGAGGAGTTTTATTCAAAGTGAACTGTCAAGGGGGTCCCATAAATCACCCAACCGCGTAAGGAACGCAAAATCTGGGAACATAACACCGGTATGATGGAAACTAGGGCGGCAAGAGTGGAACAAAACACCAGGCATAAGGCCGAGTCTTCCACCCTTTACCAAGTATATAGATGCATTAATAATATAAGAGATATTGTGATATCCCAACATAATCCTGTCCATCATGGGGCAATCTTCAACTTCACCTGCAACTAACAATGCTATAAGAGGGGCTGAGCAAAAGCGGTAACATAGCCAAGCAATGGTTTGCTAGGAAGGGTGTCAAAGGTTAGAGGTTCATGGAAATTTGGGAGGCTTGAGCAACAAAATATAGGTAGCGCAGCAAAGTGATAGAACGAAGCAACTAGCATAGCAATGATAGTAGTGAGATCCAAGTTGACGGTCATCTTGCCTGAAATCCCGTAGGAAGAAGAACGAGTCCATGAAGAAGATGAACGGACGTAGTCGAACGAATCCTCACAACTCCGGAATGAAACCGAAGCTAACGAGAGAAGCAAACCGGAAAGAAGCAAACAATATGGTAAACACACAAGCATAATCATGGCATGATGCACAATCAAGTATGATGCATGTCCGGTTTAATGAGTCATGGCATGGCAACATGCAACAAACAATACTACAATTTAAGTGGAGCTCAATATGCAACGAGTTGCATATTGACGAAACACCACATCCAATTAATTAATTCACCCTCTTTTATGCTACCCAACAATATTAAATGTTATTAACATGGAAAGAGGTGCAACACAATAAAACTACCTATCTAGGCAAGTTTTAAATGAGGTCGGAAACAACAAACAACAATCCCGGAAAATCCCCATATGCAAATTATGAATTTGGTATTTTTCTGCCCTAAACCATATTTTATTGTTTTTAAACAGGAAAATAAAGTGCACCATGTTAAACTAGGCATTTTTCCACCCCATTTACATATAAAGTTTATTTAAAACCGAGCTACGGTTATTTAGTTATGAAATAAATCATTTTAACATGTCATTTATGCAAATTAATGCAAACAACAACTTTAAATATTTTAACATGGATGAAAGTTGCATATTGTGAAACAAGATAAAATTCTAAGGATTTTACATGTATAGTTTGTTTTAATCCGATGCATGGTTAATGAGTTTTTATATGCAAGAAGAGCAAGGGGTTATCTGCAAAACAGGCTGCCTCTGGATAAATGGCAAAATTCACAGCGCATGAAAAAAAATACATGGGCCGAAACTGGTGGGCGCAAGCTAACATGTGGTGCACTGGGGCGAGGCATAGGCTGGAGGCTCACCATGGGCCGAGGCCCAGTCGGTGGAGGAGGGAGCTGAGGCGCGCTGGGCCTGGCGCAGATCTGGATGCGGCTGCTGGGCTTTGGCGATGCGGACGGGGTCGGCTGGAGTCTCACGACGAGAAGTAAACGCGGGCGCCTGGCTCGTCCTCGAAGCAGAGGAAGAAGGGGCGCAACAACAGGTTGAAGCAGGGGTCAGGCGTGGTGGCAGATTGGTCTCCGGCGGCAGAGCGGCGACTGGACGCAGGGGACTTGGCGCGGCGGCGCAGAGGCTTGACGGATGGCGGCGAGCGACACTGGGCGTCCCTGGCTTCGGTCGAAGATGGGGCACCGGGATCGGGGAGAACACCTACTGAAGATGGCGGCAGTGATCGGTCAGGAGCGTCATGCAGAGAGAGAGAGAGAGAGAGGGAGAGGGAAAGGAAGGAGGCGCGGCACGGGCCTGCTAGAGGTGGCCACCGGTGGAGGTTGACGGGGCGGAGTGGGCGTGAGGGCTTCCTTCCCTGGAATGAGGCGGAGGCGACGGGAACCTCTAGGAGCTCCATTGGCGGCAAGCTCCTGCAAAATGGCGGCGTCGGGACACCATCAGAGGGAGTGAGAGAGAAGGAATGGAGGAAGGAAGGAGAGGGGCGACGGGGCTGGTCCTGCTGGCTGTTGCTGCTTGTGTATGGCTCAAGGAGAGGGCAGAGGAGGCCGCGGGGTGCTGCTGGCTGTTGATGAAGAAGCCAGGGAGGAGGCGAGCATGGATCGAGAGGAGTTGAGTGCTACGGGAGGAAGGGAAGGTGGATCTGGCTGGGAGGCTGGCTGTGCGTGGGTTGGTGAGGAGGGATCTGGGAGGATCCCAATGAGAGAGTGGCGGCGGAGGGTAGGAGGAGATGGATGGATTGGACAGCCTAGGGTCTAGGGTTAGACTATATATATAAGAAAGAGAGGGGAGTTTGGATCATCCGATTAAAATCGGACGGTCAAGAAAAAATGCTTCGGGAGTCCAAACAAATGAACGAAGTTATTTTAGGGATGTTTGGGGTTGATCCGGACCGATTGGTCATGACAGCTCGGGCCGGGTTCGGGGAAGTTTCGGACATGCACGCAAGGGGGATTTGGTCGTCACGGTCAAGAGGGAAGCAAGACCCGATTGGTCTGCAACGGTCAGCGCGAGCAAGGCGATCCGAGGGAAGGTGTTGAAGGCAAAGGGAGAATCGGCAATGACGAATGAATGCAAGTTTTAAAACATGATGGCAGCGGAGTGCCGATGCAATGCGAATGATGCGATGATGAAATGCAAGACATGAACAAGATGCAAAACAAAAAAAAACCAACCACGTAGGAAAATAACATAACGCATCTCTGGAAAAGGCAAGAGTTGGAGTTACGAATATGGAAAGTTGCATCCGGGGCGTTACACTCCCCCTAAGTATGATTACCTCTCACTAGCCATCAGGAACACACGTATTGTCTCCTTCCATCCATACGTCTATCTCGATATCTCTCGGGGTATCTTCTATCGTGCACACACCTTGTCACTCGATCTCCCACCCATGTAGTCCCATCACGATCTCCAGGGGATCTCTCTATGACAAACATACACTCTCTCCTCCCCATGTCTGCATTTTCTCCATACGTCTCTCTCGACCTCTCTCCCTTGTTTGTCAGACCCCTCTTGGCCATGTGCTAGGGGTCTTGCTCTCTCAGTTGCAAACAACCACACACTATCTCCTCACCTTGCTTCCGTTGTCGAAGATGCATGCGTGATATGTTTGCATAAGACACACATGTTTTTTTTCTACTTTTATCATGTGTTGTCCATGTCTCTTTCACACACACACACACACACACACACACACACACACACTTTTTTCACTCACTCTTTCTATTTCTCTCTCTCTCTCTCTCTCTCTCTCTCGCTCTAGTTAGGACTCTATCACATCCATAAGCATATGGATGTTTTGAAAAGTCAAACCTCAGAAATGTTTGACTAGGTATATGTGGAGAAAAACATTTACATCTGGAACAATCATTAGATTCATCACAACATGACTTACTTCATACTATCATTTATCTTTGGTATTGATATAAGTAATTTCTTTATAAACTTGGTCAAAGTTTCAAAAGTTTGACTTTAAAAAAATGTTGGAACTACATTATTGAATGGAGGGAGTAGCTCTTTCTATCTCTCTCTGCTATCTCTCATGGGCCTCCCCTCTGACTCGAACTCTCTATACCGACGGATTATACGCTCACCGTGTCAGCGTATAGCTCCATATATTGTTTAGTTGACCGGTCAACCAGTCCACATGCTGCCTTGTGAGATCGTGTTCTATATCTTCGTGTGCTGGCCCATGTGGAACTGGGTGAAAATATGTAAACTAGAGGCCCATCTGACATGCGGTGAAGTAAACAAAGTTGAATCCACTCGGGGTAGCACCCCGCACGCTAGTTAATTGAAGGTGTGCATTGAGGACACACTTCTTCCACGTGAAGGACGCACTCGCGCACAATTCACCACTGCGTGGCGGCATGCACAGAAGGATGCACTCGCGCACACCCAACACACAACACACAACAGCACACGTGTACACCAGCGTCGCCGCCGGTTGAGATGGACGGCGAGGCAGCCAACAAGCGGAAGTGGCTTGAGCCAAAACCACATCCGGCGAGCCTGGACTTCATCAACAGCCTCCCCGATGACATGCTGCTCATCATCATCGACCTCCTCCCCACCAAATCTGTCGTGCGGACCGCCCTGCTCTCCCGGCGGTGGCGCCCCCTCTGGCGCCGCGTCCCCTTCAACCTGACCGTCAATAGCTGCCTCTGCGATGGGGATTGCAAATGCATGGCCGCAGTCTCCAGGATTCTTTCATCGCACCCTGGGCCAGCCAGACGCCTTGACATCCGCATGTTCCCACTACAAAAAAATAAACTTCCGTGATGGTACGTGTTTCTCACAGTAGGTCGCGTTTTTTGTCATGCATGTACATCCATGACCATTTTATGACAGAATCAAGAAAGTCATACCTGTGCTGTCGTAGAAGTGTTCCATGACATTACCAAAATTATCATCACGGAAGTGTCCACTTCCATGACGATAAATCGCGCATCACAGAAGTGCTTTCATCAAGGGTGACCTACACGTGGCATCCACCGTAACGGAACACTGTTAAGCTATCGGGTCGGGTTTTGGATCCGATAACATATTAACAGCCCCGACCAATGGGGATTTTCCACGTGTAAAATCATCATTGGCTGGAGGAAACACATGTCGGCTCATCGTTGGGACAGATGTCATCCACTCATTGGACAGAAGGCGCCTATGATATGTCGACACGTGGCCCGACCCAATAGAGGCCCATTTGTGTGAAAAGGTTGGCCCGTTTGACTTGGTCAAAAGGTGGCGGGCCGGCCCATGGAAAGCCTATTAACGGCCTGTTCGCATATAGTCCATTTACAAGCCGCTAACCCAAGGCCCATTACGCCCTATCCGAATTAGGCCCAGTAGCATCATCTGGGCCATCCAATATGATTCCAGCCCATTTTCACTTCTAGCCTATGTATGGCCCATGATGTCTTTCGGCCCATATGAGGCCATTTGTAACTCTTGGCCCATTAACGACCTGTGGTGAAACTGGCCCGAAGTGAACAGTGTATCACTTTATACCCATTAACGGCCCGTGGTGAAACTAGCCCGTAATGAACAATGTATCACTTTATACCCATTAACGGCCCATTATTCCGTTGGTCCGTTTCCATCCCATGTTATATTTCGGCCTTCTCAGAGCCCATTTACTCTTGGGCTCATTTCCAGCATTGGTTTACTTACGGCCCATTGCTGTCATTTTCTGCTTGTGGGCTAAATTCAGCCCGAGGTTACAGTCGGCCCATTTTGTGGCCCGTTAATACGTTGGGCCATTTTCATGGCGTCATCAAATACGGTCGATTAACGATGGCCCGTTATGGTCGGCCCATGAATAGACGATTCCAACTCTAGCCCATATACGGCCATAATGCGGCTGTTATTGGCCCATGTTTGGCCAACCGATCATACGGCCCATACTAGACCCATTGATGATACGGCCCGTAGAAGGCCCATTGTGTCTACGACACGTAGAAGGCCCATTGTTTCTACGGCCCGTAGAAGGCCCATTGTGTCTACGACACGTAGAAGGCCCATTGTTTCTACGGCCCGTAGGAGGGAAATGGTAAATATAGTAAATATGTAGCCCATGGTTATATTGGCCTAGTTTTAAAAAATAGGTTATTGCGGCCACTAGCAATCCGCGGAAAAAGAACTGCACTGACTACAAGCAAAGAAATAAACAAGGCAATAAGGAAATAAATAAGCAAGCAACTTACGCTAGGCTATTACACATATTACATCCACTAGGCATCAAAGTTCGCCACCAGTGCTAATATAGGGAACACAGCAGCATATAAACGCCGCAGCAAAAACAAGTCCAGAACTGAAACCACTTCAGAAGAGCTCAAGAAACAATATCCTGGGTACCCATAATGCTGGCAAGATGCTTAGCAAGATTATTAACTTTCTCTTGTTTGGCGCTTAAGTCCTCCAGCACTTGTTGTTGCGCCAGAAAGTATGCATCTGAATTCTGCAGGGACTTTCTCAGCCCTTTGGCTTCGTGTCACATAACATCTGATCGATGTATTTCAACTTGAAGTTGAGACTCAAGAAGCCGAACTGATTCAGGCAACGAGTTCGAAGAGCTGGTGCCAGCAGTAGTAGCCCGTAACTCGAACACTACATCAAGACATGACTTTGGGGTTGTCTCAGTGTCTTCAATATAGTTTTTATCAGCTTTCTTGGAGATCAACAGGGATGTCTCACTATCTTGAACATTATCTGCATTACTTCCTTTACCATTGCATACCGGGGTACTTGTCTCCAATATTTTATTCGCATTCTAAAAGAGAAACAAACAAACACATCACATGTTTACAATGTAGTATATGAAACTCATTTTTGTAAACCAGTTCAGTAGTAAGGTGGATAGGATAACAGTATGAAACAAACATATATATATGTAGTATGGTCATTGTATGGTCTATATCATTCTAGTTTATGTTGCCAAATCAAGATAGATACAATTCGAATCATATCTATTTAAGACAAAGCGGCATAGACAGAATATAAGTGTGGGAAACTACACAGCAGTAACAACACTTGTAATGTGTATGGCATGAGAACATAACTGTTTATTCAATTGAAACTGAAATCAACATAGAGCAAGTTACAACAGCAAACAACCAAACACGTTGAAGAAACATGTTTAAAACATACCTGTTGCGCCATTGGAGTTTCAATTGCATCCTTCAAATTTGAAATTAGTTGGTATGAGTAAATATAGTGATGCAAGAGCAAAGTAGTATGAACCATAGCTACGGAACCTGACCTGAGAACAATTCATCTTGTGCTTTAAGCCTTGACTTGGGGTTTGGAGTGGTGGTCCTCGTGCTTTGGGCACTGCAGTTGCCCTACTAACTGCTCGTGTTTGGGTGCTTTGTGGTGGAGACGGTGCTGTGTCAACGGGAACTTGGTGTCTATCTGCTGGGGTTAGGGTTAGAAGGGGTGTAGTTGGTTCTCTATCCAACTGGGTAGGGGTACAATCTGCATGAGTGTGGGTTATGTGTGGTGGGGCTGGTTCTTGGGCAAGTACAACCGTGGTTCTTTCTGCATCAACATGTAGCACGATCTTTTCTGAAGACTGTGTTTTTACACCCACAGATACTGCCATCACTCCCTCCAATTGAAATGGCTGATAAACAAGAAAAGTAATTGAATGTACAGACATTGTAAGATAGACAGTTGCAATGGATAGTAGGGAAGAAAACATAATTCACATTTATGTTGTCTAACCAAAAAGAATAGCAGGACATAATTTCACATATAAGATGGCTAATTAAACAGGATAGCATGAAACAATATCACATGTATGATGGCTAACTAAATATGATAGAATGACATACTTCAAAATATGATGACTATGTAAACAAGATGACATGATATAACTATACGATGTGTCTATTAAAGTGGTTAGCATGCCATAAATCACAAACATGTCGTCGATGGAAACATGATGGCATGATATAATTCATGGATAGAATGACATAATTTAAAATATGATGACTATGTAAACATGATGAGATGATATAACTATATTATGTCTTTAGAAAATGGGTTGGCATGCCATAATTCAGATACATGTTGTCTACGTAAACATCATGGCATGACATAATTCAAATATATGATTTATATACTAAGGAAGTGAGCAGAGGGCAGTCGCATATATGATGTGTCAACTAAGGAGATGGCATTCAATATTGTGTATATGATGTAAAAACTAAGCATTGCAATACAACATATGCATGATATGAGTAATATAACCCTTCCAAGTTTGAGCATACACCTTAGGGGGATAATAGAACTGGTCATCTGCCTCTGAATCCTCCTCTAAAGAGCTATCTGTAACCAACAAGATATCTGCTTCAGCAGGTAGCATTGTCTGCTCTGAAGACCTTGTTTTCACTCCAGATTTTCCCATCACCAATTCAAATGGATGATGCACATGTAGAGCAGTTGAATATACAAACATTGTCGACAAAAGCAATGAGAAATACAAAAAAGTACGGCATGATGTAATTCACATATATGACGCTTGCCTAAATAACATGGCATTGCATAATTCACATACATAATGCCTTGCAACAAGATAACATTGCATAATTCACATATATAATGTCTTGCAACAAGATGGCATTGCATAATTCACATATATGGTAATTATACACTAAACAAGTGGCATTCACACAAAGCATGTCTAAACTAAGCAAATGGCATAGCAATGCAAGATACCATACACATGATATGAGCAACATAACCCTGCAAAGTTAGAGCATGCACCTCGGGGGTAAATATGACTGGTCATCTGTCTCTGAATCCTCCTCCGAGGAGCTATCAGTAACCAGCAAGACATGCGCTTCATCAGATAGCATTTTCTGCTCTAAAGACCTTGTTTCCACTCTAGATTTTTCCATGACCGTGCCGAATGGCTGATGCATAGGAAGAGTAATTGAATGTACTAAAATTGTTGACAAATTTAACTCATAATAAAAAAATGATGGCATGATATAATTCACATATAAGATGACTGGCTAACCAGGGTGACATTGAAAAATTTACATATATGATGCCTGGCTAAACAAGATGGCATTGCATGATTCACATATACGATAAAGAAACTAAACAGATGGCATTGACACAAAGCATGTCTAAACTAAGCAGATGACATCTTTAACGTATACAGTAAGCAATGCTACAGTAAGCAATGCAAGGCACCATATGCATGATATTACCAACATCAGCATGCCAAGTTAGAGCGAAGACCTCATGGGGTAAATAGGAGTGCTCTTCTCCTTCTGAATCCCCCTCAGAACAGTTATCTTTCTCTTGATTACGATCCGAAATGGGTGGAGGGGTGGCTGCCTTTGCGCCCACCACGGAACATCGTCTACATGATCAGTTCCATTGTGTACAATAACTGGCATGCATAGGAATAAAACATAGTGAGATTATGTAAGGATTGCATGCACAGATCCAGAGTGATGGTAGCAAACTGTGGATAGACCCAAAACCAATGATAGCATGCAGATAATAGCTTTAGTTAAAAAATACAGATAATGGCTCCTTCAATGTTTGTTTGCACCCAACGTGAAACTCGTAGTAGACACCCGAGATTAACCAGATAGTAGACAGATAGTACTGATTGTTGCCCCAATACGTACCCCACAACCATTTAAAAACTCAAGTTTCAGCATTAGTTTGGACTTGACTCGGAGTCTAATAGGTGAACACGATGATAATGTAGCATGTCATCATATTAAGCGACGCATAACGTAAGCAGACACGGAAGAGTGTGACCTCTCTTGCGGACCTGTGTAGTCCTCAAGGTCATCTGCTCAGTTGATGATGGTAATGCAGTTGTCCTGGTTGCCGGTGGCAGGGAAGAAGATCTGAGGCGGAGAAAGACAGTCTGGAGAGCGGATCCCTGTGTGGTGAACCCTTCCGTCATTGGAGCAGCTGAGCTGGGGTGGAACACAGCACCATAGGAGCAGGATAAACCACACAAGGTTTTCTTTGACACATATCTGTAACAGAAGTAATTGAGTAAGCGCTTGTTTGAATTTGAGGATTCTAACAATGCAGGGATAGGAAATACACAGGAATAGGATAGGAATGCACGTGCAACACAGAGAATTTAAAAACACAGGATTTCTGCCAATCTGGGTGTTTGATTCACAACAATTGGAAGATCACATGATGCAAAAAAGCATGGTGAGATTAAGTCAAACCACAAGAAAATGTACGGTTACAATGCTATTATGGTACTATCTCTTAGTCTTGTGCTTGATGAATAGGAATATGAAAAGGAGGAGAAGTGGACATTAGAATTCCTACAGTTTTCTTTCAAGGAGACACTAAAGGAACAAATCCTACAGTTTTCCTTTGCTCCATTCCTTTGCACCAAATTCATGAAAAGTAGTACCATAGGAAACTTTCCAATTCCTATGTTTTTCATTCACTTTTCCTTTCAAGCACTGGCGATTCTAGTAGGCAGGTTGAGCAAGGAAAATCCTGCACTAAAAAAAAGTTTTTGTGCTACTTCTATTACTTTGGACCCAGGCCACTGCCATACTAGCTCAACTCCCAGGCCCATCGACAAATGCACAACTCAAATTCGCAGAGATAAATAATGATGGCATTCAAGAGAGTCCATCACGGATAGCTAAGTTGCATGGTACCTCACTGCTTGTCATATAGTAGGATAAAATAATCGTATTTCCCGTTACTACGAGTGCTCAGTGGATAATATATATAACATGTAGAGTAAAAAAGAGATGCAACAAGTGTACAACCTCTTTGGTGAAGCCATGTCGATCTCAGTGTGATTGGGTTGGCCGGTGAGGATGCTCCGACTGACTTGGTTGTCGGAGGACGGGAAGATCTTAGGCGTTTGGAGATGGAGCCTGAGGTACTGCTCCGCTGTGATGGAGGGTTTCGTCGTTGGAGCAGCTCAGGTGAGTTGTACGATGCCTGATACGTCTCCAATGTATCTATAATTTTTGATTGCTCCATGCTACTTTATCTACTGTTTTGGACTATATTGGGCTTTATTTTCCACTTTTATATTATTTTTGGGACTAACCTATTAACCGGAGGCCCAGCCCAGAATTGCTGTTTTTTGCCTATTTCAGTGTTTCGAAGAAACGGAATATCAAATGGAGGCCAAACGGAATGAAACCTTCGGGAATGTGATTTTCTCACCGAACGTGATCCAGGAGACTTGGACCCTACTCCAAAAAGCAGAAGAGTCGGTCACGAGGATGGGGGGCGCCCCCCCTAGGGCGTGCCCCCTGCCTCGTGGCCCCCTTGTTGCTCCATCGACATACTCCTTCCTCCTATATATACCTACATATCCCCCAACGATCAGAGGAGGAGCCAAAAACCTAATTCCACCGCCGCAACCTTCTGTATCCACGATATCCCATCTTGGGGCCTGTTCCGGAGGTCCATCGGAGGAGGCATCCACCACGGAGGGCTTCTACATCAACACCATAGCCCCTCCGATGAAGTGTGAGTAGTTTACTTCAGACCTTCGGGTCCATAACTAGTAGCTAGATGGCTTCTTCTCTCTTTTTGTATCTCAATACAATGTTCTCCCCCTCTCTCGTGGAGATCTATTTGATGTAATCTTCTTTTTGCGGTGTGTTTGTTGAGACCGATGAATTGTGGGTTTATGATCCAGCTTATCTGTGAATAATATTTGAATCTTCTCTGAATTCTTTTCTGTATGATTGAGTTATCTTTGCAAGTCTCTTCGAATTATCCTTTTGGTTTGGCCAACTAGATTGGTAGTTCTTGCAATGGGAGAAGTGCTTAGCTTTGGGTTCAATCTTGCGGTGTCCTTTCCCAGTGACAGAAGGGGCAGCAAGGCACGTATTGTATTGTTGCCATCGAGGATAACAAGATGGGATTTTTATCATATTGCATGAATTTATCCCTCTACATCATGTCATCTTGCTTAAAGCGTTACTCTGTTTTTAACTTAATACTCTAGATGCATGCTAGATAGCGGTCGATGAGTGGAGTAATAGTAGTAGATGCAGAATCGTTTCGATCTACTTGTCTCGGACGTGATGCCTATATAAATGATCATACCTAGATATACTCATAACTAAGCTCAATTCCGTCTATGCTCTTGAGAGAAGCCACTAGTGAAACCTATGGCCCCCGGGTTTATTCTCATCATATCAATCTCCATTACTTTATTACTTGGTTTGTTTTTACTTTTCACTTTGCATCTTTATACCAAAAATACCAAAAATATTATTTATCATCTCTATCAGATCTCACTCTCGTAAGTGACCATGAAGGGATAGACAACCCCTAACCGCGTTGGTTGCGAGGAGCTATCGTTTTGTGTAGGTATGAGGGACTTGTGCGTGGTCTCCTACTGGATTGATACCTTGGTTTTCAAAAACTGAGGGAAATACTTATGCTACTTTGCTGCATCATCCTCTCCTCTTCGGGGAAATCCAACGTAGTGCTCAAGAGGTAGCAGACACCGAGGCTGAAGCAGGACAAGAGAGACAAGTTAACCTGAGTGGAATTCTCCAATACATGACGTAAAATACATAACCACAAAGTGCTATATGTAAAATACATCAGCCGCTCATCTCTCAACTTAACTGTCTAAACTGAATTTAAATGTCAAAACTGAACTTAACTGTCGAAACTAAACTTAACTGTCGAAACTGAATTTTGCTGTCGAAACTGAATTTTGCTGTCAAAACTAAACACACTAGCAAAGTGAGGCTACATGTCGGTCGATTGACTTTTTCATATCTGGTCATTCGATTTTGCAGCCGTTAGATACGAAATCAAGGGCCTGCGGTTCATCTTCAACCTCCACCCCCCTGAGCCGCTAGCCACCACCGGCCAAACAGCAGCCCCCCGACGCCCGCGGCGGCGGTGCGCCGCCCCACCCGCCTCGGAAACACTCCCCACCACCGGTCCGCCGCCACCC
>NC_041385.1:567721035-567735910 GCF_002162155.2 Triticum dicoccoides
TGACCCAAAAGTCGATTCAGTCTACTGAAGTGTAACTAAATCCGAGCAGCATCGCAAGCAAGAGCAAGAGCGAGAGCAGCAGCACGAGCAAGAGAAACAACAAGAGCAGACCAGGAAGGGGACCGAGAGCAAGAGAAGAGCAGCAGCACGAGCGAGAGCTAAAGCAGCAGCAGCTCTGACTGATGTGGACGTCACCGCCGAGGGAGCGACGCCATGGAGGAAGTGGCCGGCTACGCCACCGCGGATGCAGCCACGCCGTGTCGGCTCGGGACCGAGCACCCGCAGCACCGCGAGATCGAATCAAGAAGAAAATGCGGCGATTAGTGCACAACCTCTTTGGCGGCACCGATTAGCCCGCAGCTTCATCCGGGGAAACGGTGATGATGATGCTCTTCCGGTAGTGCATGTGAAGACGGCGGTGTGGGAATGGAGGTGGCATGAAAGACGAGGGGAATGTCGGGGCAGCTCCTTGGAGGTGGAGGACAGGGTGGCTGAACCGGCGGGATGATGAGATTGACGACGGATCGTCATCCCGTACGGTGGATGAGGGACGTTGAGGTGTTGCTGTGGATGACGTCATCGGGGAAGAGGCTCCGCCTGGGTGGCGGACGGAGCAGGGTGTGGGGTTTCGTCGTAGGTTTTCGCGGCCTCGGTGTATGAATGGGTGGGCGGATGGAATGGCAGTGGGGAACCATGGCTTAGGGACGCGCTTGTCCGAAATGTGGGGTAACTCACGGAAGTACCCCCACGGATTTGAGGCGGTTCTTTCGGTTCATGGGTACCACGGGCATTTCACGTGTCAGGATTTCACAGGAGGTGGGAGTTTTCGCGCGCGTTGTAATTTCAGAATAGCAAGGCACGGGTTGAGATGGAGGGAGTTGTCGGAACACAACGAGACAAAGATATATCTTTAATATTTCGGGCTAACAAGGCGCGGGTTGAAGAGGCGGGAGTTTCGCAGCACGATAGACAATGACGCTAGCTTGAATTTTTGGCATAACAAGGCGCGGCTTGAAATTTCGGGAGAACAAGCTTAACGTGTACCAAAAAAAGATAATTTGCACCTCAACACGCACAACCGACACAAAAACACCATTTAGACTAGAGTAAGGTACATGTGCATTGCACACATGAGATTTGGCAACCAAATTATGAATAAATACCGCATTATAGCATGTAAGCTTTGAGTCATAGATGCATGATGTAGATTGTTCATTTCATTCTTATAGTTCATTTCATTCAAAATCATCTAGTTTTTATAAGAAAGCTAATCTATTTTAAGATTCATGGAATTGTGCATTGTAAGACATAAAGTAAAAACAAATAATGGCAAATCCAGTAGAAAAACATTTGGGCCATTCTGATACGGAAGATTCTAGAACAAAGAAGAAGTGCTTCTGTTTTGATGTTTGTGCATTATGCTTAAGTTCAACCATGGAGTCTTCTAGATTATACATGTGGCGAAATCTGGTGTAATCTAGATGATATCCAACGGCCAGTAGTGCTCAAATTTGCCATCTCTGGACCATTGGATTCGCCTCATCCAACGACCATCTTTCAAAATTAAAGTTACCCACACACAATATAAAAAATATAAAATATAATATATATATAGGGGTATAGATATAGATATGTGATGCGAAAGCCACCCATCATCTCCAATTATAATAGTGTGTCCATGCACGGATGCGACGTGGCCAAATGATGTCTGTCATCGGTATCTCAAATTCAAATCAGTCTGACCTTGTTCAATATGTATACATTACAACATTCTCGTTTCCAAACCACACCGCGCAGATCTCCGTTATATTCATGCATGCATGGGTTTCAAACATCAGGATCTCTTATTCAAATATTTGAATTCAACTTTACATTGATTATGACCTCACCTAGTCTTCAAATAATTGTACCACTGACTTTCTCTCGTGCATGCATGCACACACACTACCAGTCGGCATTATCCATCGTACACATGCAATCTTTTTCTTCAGGTCGGTCTCCCATGAAGGCACACACCCACACACATCCCCCTCTCCGTCATATCGGGCATTCTTTATCTCTCACGCGTGCATGCACAACGATCGATGTTCCTCTATGTATGTGTGTATATAGCTAGGTCTTTCATAGTTTTCCACACAAACCGATCAATCGATATATCCAGTGAGGTCTCACCCTCTTTCCCATGTCCACATCGATTAATCTATACCTCTCTATATAGGATTAACATATATAGTTAATCACCCACATTATTATATATCCAACATCCCCCTCTCATCATCCATGCCTTCTGATTCATCTCTCAGACGCGCGCACAATGGCGAAGACAGGGGGTAGTAAGGGCCCTGCCCCCCTAACATCACTATATATCGAGGCTAATATGAATGTGATCATTAGACAATTGCTACTAAAAATGGTTTAAGTTCATGAATTGACCCTCCTCGTAAAGTATTAGCAATGCTTGCCCCCCTAGCTCCTTTATTTTTCATGGCTCCGCCACTGCGTGCAACAGCGCATGTTCTTGCCCCCTCTCTCTAAATATCGCTCTCGCACTTGTGAATTCCTTCATAGTCTCCCTCTAGTCGGCCTCCCGCACCATCTTCTAGCCCCCCACCGGATTTTGCCACATGTACAATCTAGCAGACTCCATGGTTGAACTTAAGCATAATGCACAAACCTCAAAATAACGGTGGTTCTCTTTTGTTCTAGAATCTTCTGTATCATAACTGCCCAAACTCTTTTTCTAGTTGAATTGCCATTATTTGTTTTTACTTCATGCTTTACAACACACAATTCCATGAATCATAAAATAGATTAAGGGCTTCTTTGATTCAAAGGATTCTCAAAGGAATTTTGGAGGATTCTAATCCTTAGGAATTTTTCCTATCTTGGTTGTTTGATTCGTAGGATTGTAAACCATAGGAATTTTACCATATGATTCATTTGCACTAGATTTCATAGGAAACATCCCATCTAGTCAAACCTCTTTGAAAGAATTCTGCGTTTTTTCTATGCACAATCAAACACTCGTACAGTCCTGTAGGATTCAAGACAATTGTCGGTGTCAAAACCGGCGGATCTCGGGTAGGGGGCCCCGAACTGTGCGTCTAGGCGGATGGTAACAGGAGACAAGGGACACGATGTTTTTACCCAGGTTCGGGCCCTCTCGATGGAGGTAAAACCCTACTCCTGCTTGATTAATATTGATGATATGGGTAGTACAAGAGTTGATCTACCACGAGATCAGAGAGGCTAAACCCTAGAAGCTAGCCTATGGTATGATTGTTGTTCGCCCTACGGACTAAAAACTCTCCGGTTTATATAGACACGGAGAGGGCTAGGGTTACACAGAGTCGGTTACAATGGGAGGAGATCTTCATATCGAATCGCCAAGCTTGCCTTCCACGCCAAGGAAAGTCATATCCGGACACGGGATGAAGTCTTCAATCTTGTTTGTTCATAGTCCGGGAGTCCGGCCAAAGGTCATAGTCCGGCCATACGGACACCCCCTAATCCAGGACTCCCTCAACGACATTCCACTATAATCCTATGTTTTTCCTATTCCCGCCTTTTGGAAATCCTACGAATGCAAGAGGCCCTAGCTTTTTTATAAAAACTAATTGATTTTGAATGAGATGAACTATAAGAATTAAACGAATGTCTACATCAGGCCTATATGACTCAGAGCTTACATGCTATAGTGTGGTATTTATTCATAATTTGGTTGCAAAATCCGATGCGTGCAATGCATGTGTACCTTACTAGTACTTCGAGTATGTGCAAAACACATAAATTAGAATTCCAATGGCACCCTACATTCATGAAGCCACATGGCACATGTGGAGGCGTTGTCGCGACCTCCGTGTGTTGATTGATCACAGTGACGTGCTGCTGGTTCCAGAAGAATGTACTCGTCCTCCCTGAGCCATACTGCCGGTACATGCACGAAGCGAAGATGTGCACGCACGCCATGCACGCACTCATTCCCTCGCACGCACACGCGGGTACATGGGCGGATGCAATTTTGTACCAAGATCCACTCCATGTGATAATTTGATGCGTGTAAAGTCGTTCAATTCATTGATGGTCAATTAATACAGCGCATGCAAATTGAGTGGACGTGAGGGCGGAAGAAAGACATTACTACTCCACTGCGCGCATGCGAGTAGTTAAATCATGGGTTGCTAGTAGTACTTGCATTGGTCTCCTTCGTATTTTGTGCCAATTTTTGACAGTAACATAATATTTACGCATTTGAGCAGTGTAGTCTACTTGAAATTTGTGTTCCACTAAACTCATCGGGCGCCGTTTCGGGCCTCGAAACCAAAACCATCAATTAATCTTTACCTTGTTCCCATCCCATTCGAAAGCCTGCTCACACCTACTAGCACGTACCAAACCTGAACATGTTCCCACTATGCAGGTATTAGTACTAGTGCTAGCACTTAGGTTATAAAAAGGGGAACTACCTAAACAAAAATTACTCTACCTTTCCTCCTCATAAGTGCTTCTTCTTCGTCCGTCCTTGCCATGGCTGGTGAGCAGAGCTCTAGGTCGAGAACTACTCGTAACAAGGGAGCGGCAACCAAGTATGTGGAAAAAAAGAGGGCTCACCGCCACGCAGAGACCTCGAAAGATCTCTCACGGGCAGGCGATGGCTCCCAGGAGCGCCCTAGCCGCAGAGGCGAACATGCCGAGCCGGCTGCGCTGGAGTCGTTATCCCTCAACGGCATGCCCGATCAGCTCAATAAGCACCTCAATAAGCAGAAGGAGTTCATCCAAGGCTTGGTGGAGCTGCTGAAGGAGAGCCTCGACGACATGCCCACTAAGCTCAATAAGTAGGGGGAGTTGTCCGCCGACTTGGTGATGCTGCTGAAGATTAGCATTGCCTCAAAGAAGAAGGCGACCGGCAAAATCCTGCGACTTCGGGAGGACAAGGCGAAGCTCTGCCACGAGATCGACCTGTTGAAGGAGAAGACCGCCGGCTGGAAGAAGCTGCATGAGAATAGTAGTTCCTTGATGAAGATGCTGCAGGCCCTCGTCATGGAATAGAAGGAGGATCTGGCAAAGCTCCGCATAGAGCACCCGGCTGCTGTCAAGGTACGTAATGCGGCCATGGAACAGATAATGAAGGCTCGCGTCGAGAAATCCCACGTCATGGACATAATGAAGAAGGTGGCGGAGGAGACACGCAAGGAGATGGAGGTCATGGAGGCGATGAAGAAGCAGTTACGACTCCGTGGTGAATTAGATCATTTGGGGTGATAATCTTCCTTCTTCTTTTGCTCCTGTGTTTCATCTTTTGCTTCGGGTGTTTCGCGGCATGTGTCACGTTCTCTGCGAGGTATGAATAGAACAATGCTTTTTTTTGAGGGAATGAATAGAACAATACTAACAATGATATGACAAGCAAATTCGATCATTTTTTATCGCCATATGGCACTGGGCTGTCGTGTTTCGTGCTCCTCCGTCGTAGTACTACTCCAGTGGAAAACTTGAGTATACCGCACGGTTCTTTGCACCTCCTCAGGTCGTCGGTGCATTTATACGAGCAATAAAATCACAAGGCCCCGCCTTCCAGCAGTAATGAGCCGTCAAATCACAAAGGCCCTCGCCTCACGTGAAACCGACCAAGCTAGACTGCCCCGCCCTCTAGCCTTTTAAAACATGTATACTTTTGTACAATAGCAGTATCGATGGATTGCGCCATGGAGCAAAACTTGAAATTAAAAAAAGGTGGTACATATAGAGAGCGCTCGTCGCCAAATTATGCATATAGTACTATTAAAAAGGCTAGTCACAATAATGGTGTCCAGCATAACCCACCCCTCAAATAAAACTAAGCATCCTGGAATTCTTTGACAAAACTATGCACCCTGAAATTCTTTGACAACTAAACTGCTGGCTATACGATGTTGGCCATATATATTGTACGTATATAGTGTGATGAAACGAGTGGTAGTACTATACCAACTAAAAGATGAAATGTAAGAAATACTAGTATGTATGTATTGAAGAGCTAAAGTAACGAGAAGAAACATAACATAGTTCTACTGGGGGCTCAACAAAACACACCGCTCAAATTAAGATAAGCACACCTGAAATTAAACTTTGCAACTATTCTGGTAGACACTGCATCATAACCACCATGAGCAATGACACTACCACCTTACTCCGAGTCATTGTCCACGTCCTCGACTTCGTCCGGGTCCCTCTTCCTCTTGGCCGATGCTTCTTTGCTTGAACATCACACTTGGCTCTTGCTCTTCATCCAACCCTTGTAGATACTGAAACAAAGGTAGCCATCCATTATAGCATAGTGGATGTGGTCTATATCTAGTACATTCCGCTACCATGCATAACGATGAAACGTGTATGGAGGTTTCTCCAGTTTACCGTACGAAGGATGAACCATGGCTCCTGCCAGGGTCAGCATTGAAGGCCGACTAGAGGACACCAACCGATTCTTCTAGAGGTCGAAGGGTTGCCTACAACGAGGCCTATCCGACCCAGGACTTCTTTGTCGTTCCTAAAGTCTACAGTAACGAATTTGACTAGGTTTCTCTCGATGAAGTTCTTAAAATCCAGGCATTCAACATCGGCATGGCATATTGTGGTAGACAAAGCATATGTCATGCACGCAAGCATGGATCACGACGGGCTTCTTCCTCTCTTCGTCCTTTAGATCCTTCTCCCGTCCTAGGACTGTGGTGTACTCAACATCTAGCCCAGCGACCCACTCATCATTTGAGTTTTTGAACATGCGTCTGAAGCAAGAAAGGCATCCTTTCACCGTCACGGAAGAACGGGTGTCGATGACAGCGAACTCATCGTCGGTGATGGTTCTAACCTTGTACTCACCGCCGATCATGGAGAGTTGGGACCCCATGGATTTGGGAGGAGGGTTAGGATTAGTAGTACTGTCGTAATGTGAAAGGACGGGATGACTAGGAGCGAACCGTCATAGTATTAAAGGACGTGCAGAGACGAGTAGGAGCGAAATGCCAGCATGCGAACGACAGGGTAGTGGCTTTCCATTATCCCATGATACGGGCTTCTGTGAGCCTTGGATCTGAGATCGAACGGTTGCATGGCGTGATTCTAGACCTATGGGTGAATATCCTATCCTGGAGGGTTATTCTGCAAATTTTCAGCAACTTAGCATGCGACCGTTTGATCTCAGATCCAAGGGCTGCCAGGAGCCTGTATCATGGTCGCGCCTACCACAATCGTGGCGTCTCTCGTGCGGTCAAGCCCTTGGAGATTTAACACGGTGCATTAGGCTATCTGATGTTGGCATGTCATACATAGTCATCACTTAGTCACTCATACTACAACAAGGTTAGCTAAGGTTGGCTATAAGTGTATTTTTTTTACTTCTCTCTATCTCTTTCTTCGTACTCCCTCCGTCCCATAATATAAGTACGTTTTTGACACTAGTGTAGTGCCAAAAACGTTCTTATATTATGGGACACAGGGAGTAGTATTTATTGCAGTTGACAAGGAGTGACCTCTTCCAATGAAATGGTGTGCTTATTAGTTTTTTGTTGCTTAAGTAATGGGTAGTATCATAAGTTAGTATCATGCATATGATGCTAGTATATGATACTACCTCCCTAATGCATAGTATCATATACTAGTATCATAGGTGACTTTATTTATTGCCATGCATGACACATAGTAGTATTGCATTTATTATGATACGGTATCATGATATGATACTCAACCCTCTCTTTCTTCATTTAATTCTATGCCACCTCATCTAAATTGCCTAGTTGGCATGCATGATACTAGCTATGATACTCCCATTACGACCAGCCAAGTTTGCTTCATTTAATTAGCTATAGACTCAAAATTGTCTTTTCACCTAGGTACACGCGCTTAGCACCATTCTTCCTTGGGTCACCAAAATAGTCTCTCTCTTCTTGATTAACTTGCCACATCAGACTTTACGCCTATGTGGCAAGCTTAGCACCTGTAGGAGCAAGTAAGGCTGCTTGTAATGGGAGTATCATAGGTAGTATCATGCATGCCAACTATGCAATCTTGATGAGGTGACGTCGAATTAAATGAATAAAAGAGAGAGTTGAGTATCGTAATATGATATTGTATCATATTAAATGATGTTCTACTATGTTTCATGCATGACAATAAATAAACTATCCTATGATACCAACACATGATACTATGCATTATGGATGTTATGATTTCTTGTCATGTGGCATTTTTTCGTGTTATATGTTATAATTTGGCGCTTTAGATCAAAATGACGACAACTGCGCCTCCGGGCCACGTGCATGAAGACTTCTCGACAGTCATTGACGAGGTCAAGCCGGCTCTGGTAGACAAAAGAAAACTAGTACTACTCCACTATATAGGCAGGAGCCTCCGCGCTTGCTTTCTAGTGTTGCTCTCTTCACACTGTCTCGTCCTCTCCAGATCTAAACACGACAGCGGTGGCCACACACTCTCTCTCTCTCTTCTCACTGCTGGTCACAGATCCAGCCGGATCCTCTCAGCCGGGGAAGGTGAGAAGGTGCAACATTCACACGGTCGTCCTCGGCGACGGCCCTTACCAACTGCTGGTGCGTCCCGATCAGCCTGCCTTGCCGTTCTCTCCCAAGCACCGCTGGCGAGGGAGGGCCTCCGACCCCTTATTCCTTGTTGTCGTAGTGTGGGCAGATCCGGCCTCCCGCCACCCACCTAGCAACATCCCGGCGACCATCAGGTATAACTTCCTTCGAAACCGGCCTTGCTCTACTTCCCGAGCTCCTGACGTCACTGCATTTGTATCCTTTACTATTTCTCAGGCCCCCTCGTAGATAGGATCGATCTGCTGTTCGAAAACCACCTATTTTTTTATGTTTAAGAGGTAAAACTAGTTCATGCACTCGAATCTAGTACTTCTTGGTTCAAACAAGGAAGAAAGGGCATGGGGGTGGGGGAGGATTTGGTACCTAAATCTAGGACTTGGTCGAAAGAGGAAATAATGGGGGCAAAAAGTAGCAGAGACTGGCTATCCAACTGGTCTCTAGGTCTAATAGGGAAATAAAGGGAAACGCAGTACAAACTCAATATAAACCCGATCAATTGGTTGAAAAAGGAAAGAAAGTGGGGACTGGGGGACAAGTCAACAGAGTAAGTCCACCACTAGATTTGCTAGCCTCACACAGTATAAGGTGGCTATACCGAACAAAAATGGGACCAACCCAGATATCCTGTTCTGATGTTTGTTGCCCCGAGACACTCTTATGTAACGCCACTAGTAAAATGTAGCAGTCGCACTGTTAAAAGTAAAGACACGTTAAACCAATGTTGTTTTCAATGTAATGGGTAATATGAATCAATGGCACTTTTTTACCTGTCTTGCTAAATTTCCCATTAAGATAAGTTGGTTCTTTTCGTTAGAAATGCAACTGTCCTTGTCCGCCTACTCTCCCGTGCCCAAAGTAATGTCGTATTTAATGGTTGTCATAGTTAATCCTAATGCCCACACTAATATCTAGCAATTCCATTGATTTAGAAATTGCTACTGTCCTTGTAGGATTGCCATTCAGATAAGGAACATGCTTCTTTTCATTTGATGCATGTTTCATCACTTGTTAGTCACCCTCCTTTCCAACTTTTTTTGTGCAAAGAGAGATATACATTTCACGCTCGATCTTAGTTGCACTACGCAAATGATATCCAAATTATAGTTGAGAATTCCAGGAGCTTCACAACCAACCTTGTTGTTGCTCAATTTTATTGCAACTAATGAAGAAGAAGCTTTGTGGGTTTCGTTTTCTGTTGGAAATGGAACCGGGGCTGGAGCCCTTTTCCTAAATTTTTTTGAAGAAGAAGTTGCTAGCGCACGGGACATTGCTTCATTTTAGGTGAACTGCACCAAAAGGTCCCATGAATTGAATCATCCATGTTGGTGACTGAAAGAGCCAGCTTCAGCATCCCAGTCTAAGCACCCCCGGCCTCCATCCTTGCGACGCACGGTACACCTTGTTTGCCACCTGCTCGACCCTAGTGTCACTGATAAAATGAAGTAATAATATAGTTAAAATAGAGCGAGTGTCCTCTCTATCATTTCATTTCCAATGTAGATAAAGAAAGTGCTTCTCTTTGTTAATGTATGTTTCATCAACTAGTCCCATTGTTAATGTTTAAGCGTTTATGCAAACTGGGGTGCTTAATTTTAGTTGATCTGTACAAAAATAGAGATTTGAATGTCTCAAGGTGCCTCCTTGTACTACCGTTGTACACTGATGTTCATCACTGGCAGAAGGTGTATCTAGGACACTTGGGACGATGTCCAGTATGAGGCGTACCGTATGAGGCATCGTAGGGCCCATCTCGCCCTCGCAGCATGGCATACTATGATACTATCACAATATTTTATTCTATTTATTTTGTGTGTTTCATCAACTAGTGCCACTATAATGTAATCACGCTTTTTCATTATCTTTTCAAACAGGGTTATTCAGCTGCATTTTGGTGGAACTGTACAAATGTACGTATGGAACCAGCATATATGCAGAGTGCGAGGTGTGCCAAGTAAAAATTACCGACACCAACCATGCTGCATGCACGCATTAGCATCCACCACCACCAGTGGGATGTGTGGCGCTCTCTGTGGACGGATCTTTCTTGGCAGAAAATCCTCTAACCAAATACTAGTAGCTTATATTGGCAGTTTTCTAGGGATTACTCTTTTCTGAAAGAAGCACCAATCTATTTATATTTATTTGTAACTGTGTCACAACTTTGGCCCAAAGGTCCAGATCTATTTTAGGGTGATTGGCGTAGTACTCGGAGACTGATTGTAAGCATGATTTACATTAGCTGTCACACTGATTGTAAGCATGAGCAGGTGGAAGATTAGGTTAGTGTGAAGCTTACCTTAAACCCTACCAGCACCGTTGAAATGAGGCTAGCGTCGAGGGAACTGTGGAGAACAGCGGGGAAGTGATGTCGTGCCATCCAGCCTCCTCTTTCGGTGGGAGAACGAATACTCCTGTGGCTCCGGCTGGCTCTGCACCCTCACGAACGGCACACCATACTGGATCGATTCGTTATCCTCTGGGTGCTCGACCTTCAACCTGTATGCCCACCACCTCCGCCTGACTGTCGCCTCGGGTGAATTTGTCTACTCCATCGCCTAGAGGAGATACTCGATGAACTCGGAGGACTGTGGTGTGACTGCCGCCGAGGAGTACGTGTGCATCACCACCCTCATCGCCGCCGCCTCGCTCTTTCGCATACATTGCCACATGGCCCGCACCGTCCTTCAACCTAGCTAACTTTTCCTAGTTGCCGCCGGCGATCTGCCTGATTCGCTGTTGCATCCTCTCCATAGATGTCCTTCTGAGTGATCCGATGCTAGCTTTGGAAGATGGGAGTAGAGAAGGTGGTCTTATAAAAGAGAAGAGGGAGAGGCGAGACGGTGGTTTTGGAATGGAGATGATGGAGAGGAGATGAGGTGGTTTTGCAATGGAGAAGAGGGAGAGGAGTGTGCGGCAGCGATTTAGGATTGGACGAGAGGGCCAGCGCGCTGTGACTGGATCAAAATCAAAATCAATTTACCCTTCAATTAAGAAAGCGACCCCACATTAACTAGTCTCCCTTTTATTCTCGGTCATAATTGACCATGATTTTCGCACATAAAATATATGTTATACATTGCAAAAATAATATAATTTGAAAGTACATTCAGATACGAACCAAACGATACAATTTTTGGTGACATGCATTCACATTTTTCTTGTCAAATACAGTACGTGGTCAAACTTTGACCCAAAATACGCAAAACAACAAAAAATACTTCCGAGACCAGGGCTGCTCTTCCGCTCTTCTCCTCTTAAACCATCGCCGCTCCTCTCCTGTTCCAATCTAAATCCAGCACCGCTCCTCTCCTCTTCCATTTCAAAACCACCACCCCTCCTCTCTTGTTCCAGCCCAAAACTAGCGTCGCTCCTCTCCCGTTCTAATCCAAAACCAGCGCTGCTCCTATCCTCTTCCATTCAAAAACCACCACCGGTGAGTGAAGGTGCTGTGGAGAAGTAGATCGATGGAGGAGTACAACCGATACGTGAGGATCACAGACGGCGACCCTGTGAAGCTAGCTAGGATGTTGGAATATAGTATTGGTTTGACAACAAGGACCAACTAGCGGCGACGACGACATCCATGGCAAAATATCTGCAACAGAGCGAAAAGGCGGCGATACTCCCAGAGGGAGTCGCGCGGGAGCACATAGATCTGCTCCTCTGGGCCATGGAGCAAACAGATTCACCGAATCCGATCGTGAGGGAGCGGTGGTGGGAGTATCGATCCCAGATGGAGCATCCACCAGAGATTGAAGGATCGAGCATCTAAAGGGTGCCGTTTGTGAGAGTGTCCTGCCAGCGCGAGCCGGTGGAGTCTTCATCGACCGAACCCAAGTGCAAGAGGAGAAAAGCAGTTGGCCCGATGATGCTTCCCCACCATCCTCTCCCTCACCGTTCACATCGTCTCACGGGGCGGTTGTCTACCGCTGAGGAATAGGAGGGGACTGCCACCCCCCAGCCCAATAGTCGGGCAGGTTGTCAATTGTGAGGAGGAGCTTAGGGTTGTTAGTATTTGCAGGTTGTGAATTGTGTTTTGTGTTGTGTATTTTGAGAGTACTTTCAGATATGAATGTCTTTTGAATTTCAAATTTGCAGTATTGAGCATATGAAGTATTTTATGAATTCTAGAGATGTATTTTTAGCACTTAAAAAAATGTAGTTTCATAGGAGTATAAAAGTGCAGACAATGTGATTCTCAGAGAAGAAACTGCAAGTTTTAGTTTCAGATAAGAAACTTCAAGTTCAGTTTTAGATAAGAAACTTCAAGTTTCAGAGGCAGAGAATTTATATTAACAAGACCTTTTCAAACAAGGTTAACATCATGTTGGAAGTTTTCTTCACGGCCGAAAATGGATCTACCAACCAGTTAACATCATGCTCATCAACATTCATGCATAGCACTTCTTCATATGATGCATAGTAAAAATGCCCACACAATGTCGAGTGTGCGAAACACAGAGAAAATGAGGGACGAAGTTTTGGCAAGTGCTGGACATGGTGTGCGTAGATGACAATGGGGACCCACATGTCAATAAAGGCAGAGGCAAAAAATTTGGAGATATTTTCCCTGCACAGGTGGAATCGAAGCCGGGCGGAATAGCTATCAGGTAGTGTCACTTGGCCACTAGGCTAGTTCAGTAGTGAACATGTTGAACAAACGAGAGGAATCTGGAGAGGACTGTACAAGGAGAGGCGGACAGTCGGGACCCACCAGGTCTATGGCCGTACGCAAGCAAGTGCCTCATCGAAAAAAATACTTCCTCCTAATGCTATACTGACATAGGGGCCCACGGGTTTGTCAACATAGTTACATTTTTTAGGTGCTTCAACGTAGTTACTATAGGATATAAATTCACAACGAAAACGGGGAGCTGGCAGGTATCATTTATTATCACTGGGGCAGCAAGTATTAGCTGGGTTTTGGGATGCCCTGTCTAGGCTTTCATTTTTAACATGCGTAGCCCACGATCTCGGACGGGAGGTCCATAGGCCTGTTTGTATTTTCTTGAGGGCCGTCATGTATCGACCGGCCTATGGACCTCCCATCCGAGGTTTTATTTTTCCTGAATATTGGTAGCATAATTTATGTATTTTTTTGAAGAAAACGCAGAGGTCTGTTCTATTTTTCTATATAAGAATAGGAACGCCAGGTCCAACTTATGTTTCCCTTCTAACTATATTATATATATTTAAATTATTTTATATGTTATTATATATTATTTTTATTGTCATCATATATTTAACAGATACTTACATATGTAAGAAAACAATATCCCACATCTTATTAACATATTAAAATAATTTCTTAACAATAAAATCTTGGATTCTTTTGGCATGAAAATCCTAGTGATTGTGTACAAAAGCTTGGTAAGATTTAAGGACGAATGTAATAATATCACTTATTATTTAAATATATTTATAACAAAATGCTCAGCCCCTTTTTATTTTTTGATAACATTGCTGGCCCAACCCAACATTATAATTAGAATCAGCTCAAAAAATCATGTATTTGGAGTAAGTGCAAATGGCCTGTAATTTTTTAGGAAATAAAATAAATGGGCCGCATGAATGCTACATTATTTGTTCACCCAGCCTAGCTAATGGCTGTAATTCAAAAAAAGATCAAATTGAGTGTAAATTCTACCGCGCAAAAAAAGACTATAAATTCTAAAAAAATCGGTTGAATACGTGCCACATTTTTGGAGGCTGAAATGTGGGCCAATAGGTCGAAGCCAACGCAAGTCGTTGTCAATTTAGTCAACAAATGATTCTGTCATGTTAGTCGTTGGATTTACATCCAACGACCGGCATCCATCTTCAATCTCTCGTCTTCTTCCTCCAGCGCCGCCGGGACCACCTCCCGCCTCCTGCTGCTAGCAGCTCTGCTTAGCACGCTTCGCTATAAAGAGCTACACCACCATTGGCCAGACCATCCCTCCACCCCTCTAGACCTCCTATTCTTCTCCACCGACTACCGAACCACACCGCTCTAGAAGCAGTTAATCCTCGTACACCTCTCCGTCTGTGACTCTACTCCCGCGTCTTCCCATCTCTGGCTCGTTGCTGTCCGGGGCCTCACCGTCGTCCACCATCTTGGATGCGCTCGGCGCAGCGTGGTCAATGTGGTCAACAAACGACACCATCGGAAGTAGACTGTGCGTGGAGAGGCTCACAGCTGGGTCCACGGCCGCACACAAGGAAGTGCCTCCTTATTACACACAAAATAATGATTTCTCCACCTGACATCTGGGACCCACCGGAAGGGCCTCTGTATTTCGTGA
>NC_041385.1:567736429-567753810 GCF_002162155.2 Triticum dicoccoides
GTCGGACCCACCAGCTATCTTCGCACGCAAGGAAGTGCCTCCTTATTACGCACAAAAAAATGAATACTCCCCCTGCCAGCTAGAACCCAGCATAGTGGGAGGCTGACTTGTGGGCCTACCAAGTTGATGGGGATGGAGGGCTTTGTCAACTTAGTCAATATGAACGATTCTAGCTCCTGTTACCGTACAATGTTCATCCAACGGTCGTAGTGCTTTTTCAACCTCTGGTCTTCTTGCTCTAGCCGCTCAAACTAGTGCCGGTCGTGTCGTGTGCTCCTGCCTCCCATGGCCGGCTGTGATGTCGCGGAGGCCTCACCGCCCCCTACTACTCCCACGCTGGACAGGCCATCCCTCTACTCACCCACACCCCCTGTTATTCTGCGGCGACGGCAACCTCACACCGCAGCCAAACTAGTGAACCCTCATAATCCTCTTCACGTGGGCATCCACTGCCGCGTCTTCCCCAGCTTCACATCGTCCCCTTCCTAGGCCTCGCTGTCGTCCACCGCCGTGGTGCTCTCGGTGCGACTTGGTCAATGTGGTCAACGACTGACTTCCATCGGAAGAGTACTGTACGTGGAGAGGCGACAGCCGCAAGGAAGTGCCTCCTTATTACGCGCAAAACAATTATTCCTCCACCTGACAGCAGGGACCCACCAGACGGGCCACCGTATTTCGTGGAAAAATGTTTCCCCCCTGACTGCTGGGACCCACCAGCTACACCTTCGCACACAAGCAAGTGCGTCCGAGCAAAAAAAATGAGTCGCCCCTGTCGGTGTGAAAACCGGCGGATCTTGGGTAGGGGGTCCCGAACTGTGCGTCTAGGCGGATGGTAACAGGAGACAAGGGACACGATGTTTTTACCCAGGTCTGGGCCCTCTCGATTGAGGTAAAACCCTACTCCTGCTTGATTAATATTGATGATATGGGTAGTACAAGAGTTGATCTACCACGAGATCATAGAGGCTAAACCCTAGAAGCTAGCCTATGGTATGATTGTTGTTCATCCTACGGACTAAAACTCTCCAGTTTATATAGACACCGGAGAGGGCTAGGGTTACATAGAATCGGTTACAATGGGAGGAGATCTTCATATCATATCACAAAGCTTGCCTTGCACGCCAAGGAAAGTCCTATCCGGACACGGGACGAAGTCTTGAATCTTGTATCTTCATAGTCCGAGAGTCCGGCCAAAGGTCATAGTCCGGCCATCTGGACACCCCCTAATCCGGGACTCCCTCAGTAGCCCCCGAACCAGGCTTCAATGACGATAAGTCCGGCGTGCAAGTTTGTCTTCGGCATTGCAAGGCGGGTTCTTCTCCAAATTCCATGTACCTGTCGAATAGTGTCCGACTTCTAGCGCGTGCTGCTCTCCTCGGCTTCTGTGCCCAATAATGACCATCGTCCACATGTCAAACAAATGCGAAAAGCCAGGGAGTTTTTTTTCATTTACCACCCGGCCGTGTAAATGAGCCGCCCATAAAAGAGACGGGGATTTAGATCCAATTCACACCACCTTCCCTCCGCGAGTATTCATCAGAGCGCTTTCGACAGAGATCCATTCCACCATGGCCGGTCGAAGCAGCTCCTCCTCTCGCCTCTCCAGCCCTCGGCCCGGAGATTGGGAGCGGTGTTCCGTTCCGCATAACAAGCTAGTAGTGCTTCAATCCAAGGGGCTCCTCCCCCCAGCATATATGGTCCCAGTTCGAGCCGGGATTGCCACCTATAGCGGCGGAGAGCAGGCGGAGAGCATCCCCAATCCCTCTCAAGGAGAGCAGGTATGCCTAGTCCCTTATTTAATAAGAGGACTCGGATTTCCAATTCATCCATTCCTCCGAAGGCTACTGGAGTTTTACGGCCTCCAACTACACAACCTCTCGCCTGCCTCCGTACCGCATATTGCGGGCTTCGTGGCCCTCTGCGAGCTGTTTCTGGGCATCGAGGCCCATTTCACACTGTGGAAGTGGTTGTTCTGCCTTGTGCCCCGCTCTCAAGAGGGGTCAATTTATTAGGTGGGCGGAGCCGAACTATGGCGCATCGCCGGGACCGGGTATCTATCCGGAACCCCAAAGAAGGCGTCCGAGGACTGGCCTTCGAAATGGTTTTATATGGATGATGTCCCCCTGCTGGACCCTGTACGGATCGGCCTCCCTGAGTTCAATAACGCTCCATTGAAGAAACGCCTTAGCTGGCGCCCACGGAACCCTCAGAGGGAAACTGACAGGGATGTCCTTTACCTGATGAGCGGTATAAGGTTGTTGGCTCATTCCGGACAGACCATGATCGAGGTCATGGCCACATGCATTATGCGGGGGGTGCAGCCGCTTCAGTACAAAGGCCACCCCATGTGGGATTTCAACGGGGAGGACGACGCCACCCGGTGAGGTCGCAAGGGGCCAGATTCGGCTGCCACACTAACAAAGATCTTATCTGCTTTGTACAAGGGAGAAGAAGAGGAATTCCTCCGTGTCAACCCACGGGGCGGATTATCCATGTACAGTCCTCCAAGCTGGGTGAGCGAACATTTTCACTTGCCTACCTGTTTTCAAATTCCCATAATTGAGTACTTAGTCTAGCAATTTTAACGCAGGAGCTGCGCCAGACCGTGAAGGAGATAAACAACCCTCCTCCACTACCCGAGGACCCGGAACGGTCCCACGACCCGGACTCCCAAGAGGACCCGGACTTATGCGTAGAGCTAATTGATGGGGTGTTTCACCAATTGAGTAAGGACAATACCTTAGTGGCCATTACGGCCGACTATCCCGGACTACTTCCAGCCTCAAAGGTAACCGAGACCGAAGTCCCAGTACTTTCAAGAGGATCCATCCATGCTTTATTTTAATTATCGTAAACCAATAGTGTTTCGTTTTGTAGGGGAAATCCTTGAGGCGGAGGGCCGAGCCCGCGGTGGGTAGCCAACAAGGGCCATTGAAGCCAGGCGGGCTAAAAAGGAGTGCGGACCGGATCGAGACTCCGGCGCAATGGTACGGCGTGCAACTTTAACGCCTAGGGTTTATGCCCTTAAGTCATACTAACGCTCATGCTCTCCTCAGGAAGAAGAGCGCCCGCAGGATTATATCCACCGGTCAGGCTGCAAGGCCGGGTCCGGAAGCAGAGGCGAACACGGGGCGCGCATCGGACGTTCCTCCGACAGAGGACGCGGGCGGGCTATCTGCCACCCATTCAGAGGTGGAGACTGCCATGAACCACAGGCGTCGCCGGACTATTCTTCGTGACACATGTTTTTCCCAAGAGGCATTGGACGCCTTTAATATGGGAGATGCGTACCTCCGTGCCGCTCAAAGTGGTCTAGCCAGAGCCACAGAGCAGTATGTGAAAGACATACGGGTGAGTAAATCTGATGGTTATATATGTTAGTAGCCCCCGAGACTTGAGACAGTTAAGATAACTGATTTAAGGATCATATGTTATGCAGGATCTTACAAAAAAGAACAACCAACTGTCCGAGGAGCTGGAAGAGTGCAAGGCCCAACTCGAGGCCGCACTGGCCGCTTTAGAGAATGCCAAGGGGACCCCCTCAGGTAATATATGCTTTGAAAGATAATTCTATTGTGAAGTGCGGCATGTGTGCAATTCTGACAATAATAGTACATATGGGGCCGGAGTGAATACGGACAAGCAACAACTCCTGCGCCAGTTAAAGGCCGGCAAGAGCATGCTGACGAGGGTGAGGCAAGAGAAGAACAAGCTTCAAGACGCCAATACCCAGCTGGGCGAGGAACTAAAGGATGTTCGTGCTCAGCTGTCTAATTCCGTAAAGGACAATCCGCGACTTCGACGCGGCATTTTTAGTAAGTGCTTAAAAGAATCTTCGAAAAAAGAGTTCGGCGAGGAAGTCGATTGACAGAGCTATGTCTGCAGATATGCTGACAGGTCGTCCTGCAGAGGAAATGCCAGGTTCAGCGGGGGACCTTCTTCCCGAGCTGTTGCAACTGTACGAACGAGTTCGGCAGGCGATGCAAGGCGTCGTCCAGGCTATGTGGCCATCCCTCTCCATGCCCGAAGGCCTTGGAGAGCTTGCAAAGAAGCTGAAGGGAGTGCGGCAGCGCTTCCGGTTATGGAAGATATCGGCCTGCCGTCAAGGTGCCAGGGAGGCCTGGGCCATGGTGAAGACTCGGTACACGAAGGCTGACCCGAACCACATGGCCGAGGTCGGCCCTGTGGGGCCTGACAGAAATGAGATCCCTGTCAGTTTAGTGTATGGCCAGGTAGAGCTGGCTGCCAAGTATTCCCAACAGGACTGTAAATTAGACAGCTTGTTGGATGGTATTGAAGAAGAATATACCTAGTCAAATTGACTATGTAATTTAAAATGACATGTAAAATGCCTTCTAGCCGGATTGTAGATCGTTTGTCATTGCGGACCTTTTTGCTTCAACCTCTGGACACGATAGTCCGGAGTGTCTCCAAATACCCTCTCGGTTATGTAAGAACCGGGGCATGCATGGAGACCAGGCGTAGGGGTCATAAGTGCTTTAGCAGACAAGTGCCCAACTAGTTATGTTATATTACATGGTTAGTAAGAAACATCTTCCAGGGAGAAAAGTTCCGTTAGGGGTTCCTTTCCCTGGGAGGCATGCCCTAAAGTGCATGTCCGGACTGCGAAAACAAAGCAGAAAAGCATCTGGGGGCAGATAAATAGACAAATGAAAAATCATCTTTTAGTTCATCGACCGAATATTCCCTTAAGAACGCTAGCTTTCGGCTTCACCCAGTCTGAGGTACACATCCGGCTGACCCGGCAGTAACAATCGCAGAGGTGCTCCCTTTACCACCTAGCCGAACAAACGGGAACGTAGGGGTAAGCACAGGAGCCAGGCAACCCAGCATGGCCAAAACATAAGTCATATCGATGCATATAAGGTGCATAAAAGGTTCATGCGGAAGTGTCACACATGTTTTGGGCATGAGTCCCGCGTATATAAGCTTCTTGATAAAGAAGCCCCCAGGTATGATGAGCGCGGGTGGCGCGTCAATTATGTGCGAGCAATCACGCAAGAAAGCCCCTAAAGGCTTGGGAGAAAGAAAGGAGGAAGGAGGAGAAAAATACCAGGCAGCTAAATTAAAAAAGGAAGGTGACGGAGGAAGGAGACGAGCACAGAGTCCGGCGCTAGGCGTAGAATCTTCGTAGGCGTGCTGCGTTCCATGGGTTCGGCTCGAGTCGGTTGTCCGATGCATTTCGCAGACGATACACTCCACCAGTCAGGACTTGGTTGATTATGAAGGGACCCTCCCATTTAGGCTTGAGTTTGTCCTTTTTCTTGTACGGCAGGTGTAGAACTAGTTCACCAACATTGTAAGTTTTGGCCTGTACTTCTCCGCTTTGATATCTTCGAGCCTGCTGTTGATAGAATGCGGAACGGGCCTTTGCCACGTCGCGCTCCTCTTCCAATGCGTCCAAGCTGTCCTGCCGATCGAGCTTGCCTTCTCTTTCTTTGTACATGCGCACGCGAGGTGAGTCATGAATTATGTCGCAGGGCAGGACTGCCTCTGCGCCGTATGCCATAAAAATGGTGTGAATCCGGTAGTGCGATTCGGCGTGGTCCGCAGCCCCCAGAGTATGGAGTCAAGCTCCTCTACCTAGTGCGTGTTAGATTCCTTGAGGGATTGCACTAATCTGGGTTTGATGCCGCTCATGATTAGACTGTTGGCTCGCTCAACTTGACCGTTAGTTTGTGGGTGATAGACTGAAGCGTAATCGAGCTTAATGCCCATGTTTTTGCGCCAGAGTTTAACTTCATCGGCCGTAAAGTTTGTGCCGTTGTCAGTAATGACGCTGTGGGGGACGCCGTAACGGTGTACAACCCCGGATATGAAGTCTATCACCGGTCCGGATTCGGCCGTCTTAGCAGGCTTGGCCTCTATCCATTTGGTGAATTTATCCACCATGACCAGTAGGTATTTTTGCTTGTGGGTTCCTCCTTTAAGGGGTCCAACCATGTCAAGCCCCCAGACCGCAAAAGGCCAGGTGATGGGTATGGTTTGTAGGGCGGTAGGCGGCATGTGGCTTTGATTAGCGAATAATTGGCAACCGGCACATCGCTGGACTAAGTCCTGAGCGTCTGCCTGGGCCGTCGGCCAATAAAATCCGGTACGGAATGCCTTGCTTACAAGGGCTCGGGATGCAGCATGGTGCCCGCTGAGTCCGGCATGAATTTCTGCCAGAAGGTTCCGCCCTTCCTCTTCGGAGATACACCTTTGAAGGACTCCGGTGGTGCTTTTCTTATAAAGCTCTCCTTCATGGACTTTATAGGATTTAGATTGCCGCACTATGCAGCGTGCCTCATTTTGGTCCTCGGGGAGTTCCTTCCTAGTTAAGTAGGCTAAGAATGGTTCTGTCCACGGGGCAATTACTGCCATTATTACATGGGCTGAGGGTGTGACTTCATTGACGGAGTCTTCCGTTGTGTCAGGGTGTTCGGGGTCAGGTGATGCGGCCTGGTCCAGATTGTTAATTTCGGATTCCCCTTCCCACTGTACGGATGGCTTGAATAGCCTTTCCAGGAAAATGTTGGGGGGGGACTGCATCGTGCTTTGCGCCGATGCATGCCAGGACGTCTGCTGCCTGATTATTTTCCCGGGCTATATGGTGGAATTCCAGCCCTTCGAACCAAGCTGACATATTTAGGACGGCGTTGCGGTAAGCTGCCATTTTCGGATATTTGGCGTCAAATTCTCCGTTTATTTGGGATATCACGAGGTTCGAATCCCCACGCACCTCTAGGCGTTGAATGCCCATGGAGACTGCCATCCGGAGGCCATGTAGAAGGGCCTCGTATTCGGCTGCATTGTTGGAGTCCGTATACATTATCTGGAGTACATATTGGACTGTATCTCCTGTTGGGGACGTTAGGACGACGCCAGCCCCCAGACCCACCAGCATTTTGGAGCCGTCAAAGTGCATGGTCCAGTTGGAATATGTGTCGTACTCTTTAGGGAGTTCGGCTTCAGTCCATTCAGCGACAAAGTCGGCCAAGGCTTGTGACTTGATGGCTCGTCGTGGTTTATATGTTATGTCGAACCGGAGGAGCTCAATGGCCCATTTGGCAATCCAGCCTGTTGCGTCGTGGTTGTTTATGATATTGTTAAGAGGTACTTCGGAGGCTACTGTTATCGAACACTCTTGAAAGTAGTGTCATAGCTTCCGGGATGCCATGAACACTGTGTATGCTATTTTTTGGTAATGCGGGTACCGGTACTTGCATGGAGTGAGGATAGTGGACACGTAGTACACCGGTTTCTGGACAGGGAATTTGTGTCCATCCGTTTCTCGTTCGACGACGAGGACTGCGCTTACAACTTGGTGAGTTGCCGCGATGTATAACAACATTGGTTCACCGATGTTTGGCACGGCCAGGACAGGGTTTGTTGCCAGTATGGCTTTTATTTCTTCGAGTCCGGCCGTGGTGGCATCCGTCCACTCGAAGTGTTCGGTGCGCCAGAGGAGGCGGTACCGGGGTAATGCCTTTTCCCCCAAGCGGGAGATGAAGCGTCTTAGAGCCGCCACGCATCCAGTCAATTTTTGTATTTGCTTGAGATCTTTTGGAATATTCAATTGTGACAGAGCTCGGATCTTGGCTGGGTTTGCATCAATTCCTCTACCGGATACGATGAATCCCAAGAGCTTTCCGGCTGGTATGCCGAAAACGCATTTTGCCGGGTTAAGCTTAATGTCATATGTTTGTAGGTTATTGAACGTGATCCTCAAGTCATCTATTAGAGTTTCGACGTGTTTGGTTTTGACGACCACGTCATCCACGTACGCTTCAACCGTTTTGCCGATCTGGTTGGCCAGACATGTCTGAATCATGTGCTGATATGTTGCGCCGCCGTTTTTGAGCACGAAGGGCATTGTGTTGAAGCAGAATGGGCTGTATGGGGTGATGAATGCCATTGCGGCTTGGTCTGACTCTACCATCTTGATTTGGTGGTAGCCAGAGTATGCATCGAGGAAGCACAATGAATCGTGTCCTGCAGTGGCGTCGATGATTTGATCATTGCGGGGGAGGGGGAAGGGATCCTTTGGGCAGACCTTATTTAGGTCTTTGAAATTGACGCATAGGCGCCAGGATTTGTCCTTCTTTGGTACCATCACCAGGTTTGCTAGCTAGTCCAGATGTTTTATATCTCTGATGAATCCGGCTTACAGTAGTTTGGCTAGCTCCTCTCCCATGGCTTGTCTCTTAGGTTCGGAGAAACGCCGAAGAGTCTACTTAATAGGCTTGAATCCTTTTAGGATGTTCAGGCTGTGCTTGGCCAGCCTGCGTGGGATTCCTGGCATGTCTGAAGGGTGCCAGGCGAAAATGTCCCAATTTTCTCGTAGGAATTCTCTGAGTGTGGCGTCTACATCAGGGTTTAGTTGTGCCCCGATGGAGGCCGTTTTTGTAGTGTCCGTTGGATGGACTTGGAACTTGACTATTTCGTCTGCCGGCTTGAAGGAGGTGGACTTGGATCTTTTGTCGAGTATCACGTCATCCCTTTCCACCGTGGAGCGCAACACAGTTAGTACCTCGGCCGCCAGGGCTTCGGATAATGCCTCGAGGGCCAATGCGGCTGTCTTGTTTTCGGCACGGAGCGCTGTGTCTGGATCACTAGCAAGAGTGATGATTCCGTTGGATCCGGGCATTTTGGGCTTCATGTACCTGTAATGGGGTATATCTTGAAAAATTGTGAATGCTTCTCGCCCTAACAGAGCATGGTATCCACTGCTGAACGGGGCCACTTGAAATGTGACCTCCTTGGATCTGTAATTATCCGGCGTGCCGAACACCACATCCAGTGTGATTTTCCCTGAACAGCACGCTTCCCAGCTGGGGATTATTCCTCTAAAGGTTGTGTTGCTTCGCTCAATGCAGCTCCAGTCTATTTCCATTTTTCGCAGGGTTTCCTCATAGATGAGGTTCAGTCCGCTGCCACCGTCCATGAGTACCTTTGTAAGCCGGAAGCCATCCACTATCGGACTGAGGACCAGTGCGGCTGGTGCTCGGGCTGTCCGGAATTTAGGTTCATCACTGGCATTAAAGGTAATAGTCGTGTCACTCCATGGGTTTATTGTCGCTACTTGGTAGACTTCAGTAAGCCTGTGGAGCGTTTGTTTCCTCGCATTGTTTGATGCGAAAGTCTCGAAGACTGTTGACACCGTACTGGCGTTTCTGGGGTGGTGCTCTGCGGATTCTGGAGTTAGAAGCTCCTCGCTACTTCTGGCCACCTGCCGGAGTATCCAACATGCTCTAAGGCTATGAGTTGGTGTGACTTTCTCTGTACTATGAATTTTACAGGGTCCATTGAGCCATCCCTCCAGTACGGTTCCATACCCTATAGAGGGTTTATGTTTTTTGCAGTTTGGCCCAGGTGCCTGGCGATAATGTGCCCTTTTGTTTCGGATTGGGATTGTATTCAGGGTTAGATTGTCCTAGAATTTTGTTTCGGTTTTTCGAACACTTTCTATCGCACAGTACTTTCGTACTATGGATGTCAAGTCGGCGAAGCGTGTAATTTCGAGGCGACTTATGGCATTGAGGATTCCGATGTCCATGCAGTTGTTACAGAAGAATGAAATTGCATCCCTCTCGCGGCAGTCCTTTATCATGTTCCTAACCAGGAGGAATCTGGCCCAGTAATGGTGTACTGTTTCCCGGGGCTCTTGCCGAATTTGGGATAGATCACTTATATTTGGGTGGGCGGGTGGACTTAAATCCGTAACCTCGCCCAATCTAAGACTCAGGGGCCAGGAAATTTTCGAACTCGGAAGCTTGTTTTCTTGGACGTTATTCAATGAATCAGGCCTGCTGCCTGACTTTAGGTTCAGGGCTTGGGCGACGTCCTCCCCTCCGCGGATGCCCAGCTTGGAGGGATCTGGAATCCAGACTCATCTGGTCCTTAGGATGGGCGAAGATTCGCCGCATTGTTCCTCCACCACTTCAACGTGGTGGGTGACCTGGGGAGAGTCAATCTCTCACTGATCGGGTTTAAGCCCAATCTGGCCGTAATTTGTAGCGACTCCCAGGGCGGCGATGCGATCCAAGAGCTCGTTTAGGGAAGAGATCTCCATCGAATCTAACTGCTCGGCATGTTCCGAGCTGATGTGGAGATTGCTTTCGATGACCCGAGAGGTCATCGTCGGCGCGGCAGCCGAAGAGGCGGTCATCAAAAAACTGCCTAGCCGGAGAGTTTGGCCAACAGCCAAAGCTCCTTTAGCAACAGCGCCGTCTTTAAAGATGGGGTGCGGCATCCTTCCTGACGGTGACGACACAGAGGAACTCTCAATGCAAGCACCAATATCGGTGTCAAAACCGGCGGATCTCGGGTAGGGGGTCCCGAACTGTGCGTCTAGGCGGATGGTAACAGGAGACAAGGGACACGATGTTTTTACCCAGGTTCGGGCCCTCTCGATGGAGGTAAAACCCTACTCCTGCTTGATTAATATTGATGATATGGGTAGTACAAGAGTTGATCTACGATGAGATCAGAGAGGCTAAACCCTAGAGCCTAGCCTATGGTATGATTGTTGTTCGTCCTACGGACTAAAACTCTCTAGTTTATATAGACATCGGAGAGGGCTAGGGTTACATAGAGCTGGTTACAATGGGAGGAGATCTTCATATCATATCGCCAAGCTTGCCTTCCACGCCAAGGAAAGTCCTATCCGTACACGGGACGAAGTCTTCAATCTTGTATCTTCATAGTCCGGGAGTCCGGCCAAAGGTCATAGTCCGGCCATCCGGAAACCACCTAATCTGGGACTCCCTCAGCCCCCCTGACTGCTGGGACCCACCATCTACATCTTCGCACGCAAGGAAGTGCCTGACAGTCGGGACCCACCTAGTCGAAGCGTACGTAGCGTTGTCATTCTGGTCGTGAACGTGTACGTACATACTGGTCGATGTAGAGGTGCGCACGTGTCGTAGTAGAGGCAGGCATGTGTCGTAGTGGAGGCGCGCACGTGTCGTAGTAGAGGCGCCCACATAGCATGTACACGTACGTACAACGGTCAGGGTGCAAGAAAGAAAATACGACCACGTACATAATACGGGCGGGGTCTCGAACGCCTACTCGTGCATACGTACGGCCAGGGCTCGTGTACATGGCTGGGTCGGAACGGAGAAACTGCGTCGTCGTCGTGTTCATGGGGAGGCAATGGAATGTGTTGTGTTCATCGGGAGGCAACGGAATGCATTGTGTTCATCAGGAGGCAACGGAACGCGTGGGAGCCAACCGGCTTGGACGGAACATTCGATGGAAACGAGGCCTGGCGTACCGCACAATGGAGGAAACGGCCTTGTGTTTGATCAGCCACGTTCGAAATGGGATCCTGTTCATCGGGAGGGGTCTGGCGTACCGCAAAACGGAAGAAACGAACCTCCTACGGTTGAAACGGGGTCCTGTTGATTGGAAGGGGCGTGGCGTACCGCAAAACGGATGAAACGGACTTGTGTTGGAGCGCTACGGTCGGAATGGGGGTCCTGTTCATCGGGAGGGGTGTGGCGTACCACAAAACGGGACTCCACGGGATACTGTTCATCTCCACCATCGACCTCCTCCAGCCTCCAGGGGCTACTGTTCATCCACCGTCGACCTCCTCTAGCCTCCACGGGCTCCTGTTCATCCAGACTCCACCGCGCGCTACTCCACCGGCTACTGTTCAACCACCCCTCTCCACGGGATCCTGTTCAACCACCCCTCCATAGGCTACTGTTCATCCACCCCTCCACTGTCTATTGTTCATCCAGCCCTCCACGGGGTCGTCCTGTTCATCCAGCCCTCCACGTGGTCCTGTTCATCCAGCCCCAACCGGCTCGATCGATCGGGGTCCTGTACATCCAGAGGCAACGCCACGGGGTCCTGTTCATCCACCCACACCGCTCACTGTTCATCCAACCCACCCTCCCCCCCCGGCAACGCTCACTATTCATCCAGAGGTAGCATCGATCGACTTCAATTAGCAGCAGTAGCGGAGGAATCGCTCGATCGGGTTCAGTTAACAGCCATCGATTGATCGCTCGGGTTCAGCAACGCATAGCCTACAGTGCAATCGCTCGGGTTCAGTTAGAGCCAACGCCTTGCACACACGCACATACGTGTACGAGAGAAACGTGCATCGCTCGGCCCCGACCACCCACCATAACCGGGAACTCCCCGAAATTTTCCACGCCCTCGCTTCTACCACGGTTTTTTCCGTCATGGACGGCCCAAAGAATGTCATGTAGCTGCGTCTCCGGCCCGCCCAGGACGAAAAACCCATTTTCTGTCATGATTTTTTGTCATAGAAGTAGGAGCCCACCACATCTACGATGTTACCGGGTTTTTTCACAATTATTGTCATAGAAGTGTCATAAGTATGACAAAAAAAAATTCGTTCGGCCCAAAATGTCACGGATGTGTCTTTTTTTTGTAGTGTCAGTACCAACTGCAAGGTCCAACCCAAGTTCGACGAGTGGTTCTTATGCCCCGCCCTAGATTAGCTCGAGGAGCTCAGCTTTGAAGCTGGACGATGTCGCTCTCTGCCGCCGTCTCCGCTCCGCCTCACGCCAACACTGCGTCGTGCCAGCTTCAGCTCCTTCTATCTTCCCCAGATTAATGTCGTGCCCTCCCTTCTTCTCCCTCAACTCAAGCAGCTCGACCTCTTCGACGTTTTCATCCCGAAGAAGGCTATGGAGCACCTACTCCGCAGCTATCCTACGCTCGAGTACCTTCGTCTTGAGCAGATCCACGGGTTCATTAGCCTCCACATCGCCTCGACGAATCTCCGATGGATTTATGTGTCTTTCTAGCCCCGCAACAAAACATCAATTAGGAAGAGATCACTCCAGCTGTTCCACATTATGGTCACTGAGAATGCGCCTTTCCTTGAGGATTGCTTGTATCGGATCTAGAAGGTCCAACAAAAATCAGGGTCACTGACGCGCCGAAATTGACAACATTGGTGTACTCGTCTGCCAAATTCTCCGAACTCTTTATTGGATCCGTGATCGTTCAAGTACAACACCCATATTCTTCTCCATCTTCTTGAAATTCACATTTTTAAATTTCTTCTTGATGTATTTACGACCGTATTCCAGAAAATGATTCCCACAAGCTTGACCCAGTCTATGCGCACAGTGAAGATCTTGGCAATAAAATCTATCGGCCCCAATCTGAATCAAGTTTTTGGATTCCTTACATGTTTTTTGTGCACGAAGAAGCTACTCATCAAGGTGAAACTTCTTTCGTATTAGTAAACGGTAATCACAACGTGCTCAATTTTTTCATATTTTCCCAAATTACGATGACAAGTGTAGTGTTCAAAACTGCATCTATGCACTGCACCGAAAGAAATGTTTTTAGTGTTTTTTCTCACGTGATCACCTACATCGTTTTTTGGTTGTACTACTATAGTAGCCTAGGCTAGTCATAGTGGAAAGTAACTTAGACTACTCCAGTAATTCCATGGTTACACTAAGAGAAAGTACTACCTCCGTCCTGGTTTACTCTTCCTATTTCGTAGTATGAAAATTTAACCATAGATTTAACTGACAAAATGTTAATGCATGCCACTAAGAACTATATCGTTTGATTCATCTTTGAACATAATTTCGAATGGCGTAATTTTTAGTGACACGCATTGGCATTTTCTTAGGTAAATCTGTGGTCAAAATTTTATACTAAATACAAGATAGTACAAAAGTGGGCTATAACGGCCCTCCACTATGTAGGCCAAAACACGTGCCAAATTCACTTGTGATGCATTTGGCATCGATGCCCCTCCATTACTCACCTGGTGTCCCAATCTGGATCACCTACTTTGCTCCGGTGCCAAATTAACTCACCCAATAAAAAACACTTGTGTGGGAGAGAGAGAGAGGACTGAGGCAATAAAAAAACACTTGTTTGGGAGAGTGAGAGGCTAGTGTAGTTGCCTTAATTGATTTGTTTATACATAGGGTCTGTGTGCACAGCGGTGCCAACTCTCTCACATCGCGAGAGCGTTGCCAAAATCTTTTGATTTGACATTGATGTGTATTATGTGGCATACTTTTGCGAAATATGGCATCGGCCACATAGTGGAAGGCAACAAATGCCCAAGCTCTTCACGTGCTCCTAGGTAAATGAGAGGAAACAGAGAGAGAGAGAGAGAGAGAGAGAGAGTGAGAGTGAGTGAAAAAATATCACTAGCCAGCCAACTCTATTGTATGAGCGAATGATATTGGTACCTCTTGATGACACGGCAATCTTATACAGCGAGCTACTCTAATATGTTCTCTTCTTTTGCATATAAAAAAGGACCCGAAAGTAAAAATGTGTTGCACTATAACAATCTCATCGAATGCCTTGATCTCCATCTTATAGAAATTGATTTGATCGACTACCGAGGCAGCACATCTGAGATTAAATTGGCCAGGTTCTTCGTTCTGGAGGCAAGTGTGCTCAAGGTAATGAGGTTTGGCGTTCTCTGGCGCAACAATGAATGGCGTGCTGATCACCGCAAGCGTCTAAGCCTAAATGAAAAAGTCTCTACAGAAGTTGAATTTGTTTTTGAAACATGAAGTGGCCAGAGACTCGAAAACTTATTTTCCCATTAGTGACTTGTCAGGGCGGTGGATTTTAGTTTGTACAATAATGTTGCATCCACCTAAAGTAATAAAAGTTCTTACATAAACTTCCTAGTAATTCCCTCTTCGTAGGTGCAGCATTCCTCCTAACATTTGTAATATCAGTTTGAAACTTGTAATATTGCCATGTCCTATTCCCGCATTTTCAAAATCTTGTGAATCAAACAAGTCCTGAGTTGCTGATGATGTTGTGCCTCCCATCTTTCACCAATAGCTGTCGGATCTAGATCTGACGCATACAAACCAAACTTCTCCATTTTTGCAAAAAGATGCCCGCACTTGGTCCCTATTTACAAACAACTCCTTGTCTCTCACAATCAGCCTTATCTCCTCCCCACCACATCTAGAAGGCCATGGAGAAATCTGGCGTGATGACCGCTGCCGGCGCCGTCCACCCCCAATCTTGGTGTTCCGTGCAATGCACGCGCATCTACGCACGGGAAATTATATTGAACATGACTAGTTGTAAGCAGGCTAGCTCTACAACCATGATGATAGTGACTGCAGACGGTGAGGCTGACTATGGTATGCCGAACACGGCGCCTATACTCAGGTGTCATCTCCGGTGCAGGGTCTTGTCACTTCACTGTGAGGAGCAGCACGTAACAATTTGACCAACGGGTAGTACAGTGCTACTACATTGGTAGTACTACTACTAGTACTACTAGCACCACCGTCTGGATTTAGGAGTACTATCACGTCCATCTGGATTTTAGTATTTGACTAGCAATATCTAGTAATGCATATCACAAAAAATGTACTACTCCCTCTGTAAATATATACATGGTGTATTGTTCTATTCCTATTGGCGAGAGAACTTAATGTCTCTTTGCTAATTAATAGGATTACATGCAATGAACTAAACACTACATGTTATGTTTGGTAGTCTCAAGTCATTGAAAGCATGCACGGCCCACATCTCTCATTGGTTGATATGTCACGAAATAAGAAATGAGGAGGGAGTTAATGTACCATGCCCAAGTGTTTTGGGATTATTTGGTTTTCATAAGGTGACTTACGCAACATTTTTGTTTACATGCATTAACATTTTATTAGTTAAATCAAAGGTCAAAACTTGGCGCAAAATGCAAAGGGGACCAATAAACCAGTAAACATACAACTTCTCTTGTTTGGCCCCAACTAAAGGTCTGGTGAGGTGACTATACTGCACCGGCACGAAGGGGGACGCGGCTTCATTGACTTACTGTAACTTCCTTTGGGTGAACGACACGTGGGCCCAATGGGTGTCTGGCCCACCTATCATACAACCAAAGGCAGATGTAGTAGAGGGCCGAGGAATCGATGGCCAACACGCACGTGAATTCAACAAGTCTGGACTTCTCATATAAATGCTCCCCGCAGTCCAATCTAGTATGAAATCCTACGCGCCTACGCACGCTAACGAAAGGCAAGAGTGATCACTCGAATCGCAAGATCAGTTGACTAGAAGCTAAGCTAGACCCATGGAAGCGATGAGCGCGAGCATCAGCCAATTGTGCCAGATGGTCCACGACGCCGGCCTATGGCCCGTCACCGAGAATCGTCTCCTGGTAGTGCTTGAGGCCGCCAGGGCAAGGGGCCGCTTGGACAACATCTTCATCTTCTTGTTGGACGAGGTCCTCGTCGGTTTCCTCGACAAGTTCACCGTCGTCAAGAAGCTCGCGGACGACCTTGACGTACGCCTCTAGCAACACGCCCAGGCTCTGCGATACCCCCACCCTCAACGGCCACTATGGTGACAACCTCTTCCACGCATTGGTGGCCCTGCGACTGCCCGCCGTCGCGCCAGAGAATGTACACCTCGAGGTCGCGCTCGCCGCGCATCGCCTGGTGCAGCAAGACACCATCGACATAATCACCCACGTCTATGCGCAAATCATCCACAAGGACTACTACATGCAAGGGGAGGACAATAGGATGTTGGCCTTCTTGGACCGCAGGGCTACCTTGGATGACATTGTTCAGAAGCACGTTGAGCTCGCCGCCAATGCCGCTGCTCCTCACACGTTGGTTGGTGAGCCGATGCACTAGGGCCTGAGGATGTCGTTGATGGATCCATATGTATTTTTATCTTTCTGTCAAATCCATGTAGTGGTATATCGTACTACTAGTAATTATCTTACCTTTCTCATCAATGTAACGCCCCGGATTCGTTGCGCCAGGTGTCTGCCAGTTATTTGCCGTCTTTGCCATGTCATTTGCTTGCGTGTTGCATTTTTCCATGTCATCATGTGCATCTCATTTTGCATACATGTTTGTTTCATACATCCGAGCATTTTCCCCGTTGTCCGTTTTGCAATCCGGCACGCCTATGTCATCCGGCGTCCCCCTTTTGTCTCCTGTTGTGTGCGGGTGTTAAACGTTCTCGGAATGGACCGAGGTTTGCCAAGCGGTCTTGGTACACCACCGGTGGACCGCCTGTCAAGTTTCGTGCCATTTGGAGGTCGTTTGATACTCCAACGGTTAATCGAGGGACCGAAAAGCCCTCTTTGTATTGCAGCCCAACACCCCTTCAAAGTGGCCCAAAACCCATCCTTACCCCCTCCATGCTCTCAGTCATTCGATCACGATCGTGTGGGCAAAAACCGCTCCCCATTTGGACTCTCCTAGCTCCCAGAATCTATAAATAAGTCCCCCCTCCGAAATTTCGGGTCCAAACCCTAGCCCCCTTCTTCCTCCGCGTGCCGGACACGTCCGCCCGGCGGCGGACACGTCCGCCGCCGTCCCCCGGCCAATCAGGAGGCAACACCTCATCCGCGCCGGCCTTCT
>NC_041385.1:567754375-567799535 GCF_002162155.2 Triticum dicoccoides
GGCCGGGCGCCTCCATGCCGAGCGCCGCCGCGGAGCCCATAGCCGTCCCGCGGCCAGATCCAAGACGCCGGCGAGCTCCCTGGCCGGACCCCCCCCCTCCGTCGGCCGTCTCTTCCTCCTCCACGCCCAGCTCCGGCGAACTCCGGCCGGCTCAAAGTCCGCGCCACCGTAACCCTATATCAGGGATTTCAGAGGTTGTTTATTCTTTTAAGTCCTTATTTCCCTGATAATTTCATGCCCTGTTCATCGCATCATAACTCTGCATCTGTAGCTCCGTTTCGTGCGTGTTATATATCAAAATGTTCATCATGATGTGATATTCATTTTTCCATTGTGCCATGCTTGTTTGAGATCATCTTGATGCCAGAATCATCATTGCAAGATTGCTATATGTTGTTATTTGCTGTCTGTTAACAGAACATGCTCATGTAACACCCCAAAAATTTAACCAGGTTTTAGTTATTAAAATTTTGACAAGAGTTTAAATTTTTTGCCTGCAAGAATATTTCTGTTGATTTCAGAACCTTTCTTTTTATATTAATGAGTATCTACCCTAGTGGATCCTTCCAAACATATTGAACTTCTATGCCATCTCATTAAACAATTTCCTAATCAGTAGGTTTATTTATTAAATTATTCCACCCTGAGCTATATTCATTAAAATGACTTGTTTTAAGTTTTGGAGCTCTTTTTGTACTACAACCAGTTGATAGATTTATCTAAAAATCCAACCAAAATTTGGAGATGTCATGTGATGTCTCTAAATCACTTTTGTGCAATAATATACTTCATTCAGTACATATTTTGAGTGCTACACATGTTTTTCTTCTCTGGTCCAGTGGACAATTTTGCACTACAACCCTTTTAAATATTCCTTCCTAGCTTTCACCAAAATTATGGGATGTCAGTAGGAGCATATGATTCCATTATATGCAAAAATCCAGGGATGTTCTTTGAAATTTTTGAGTGAATCAACCTCATCTCCATTCTGGTCCAACATGATGGTTTGTACAGCAACCATATTCTTGCTTGCTCTTTGGCCCTAGATTCTTTTCCCTACTTGTAGTCCTCAATGCTAAACCCCTAAGTCTAGGAGCATGCAACCATTGGCATATTTTTGGTGCATGAAATAATGCCATTCACCTCCTGTCCAAATTTGAAGTTCTACAAAACTTGCACTAACAAGTTTGTGCTTTTCACAAACAAACCTCACCACCCTCTTGTGCATCCAAACAGACTTCAATCTGGAAGATTTGGCCACTCCAAGAAAAGCCTAAGTGCCTGTGCCATTTTGTCAAACACCTGGAGGGCATGAACTGTTTTGGCATGAGTTTTGTCTGCATTATGAACTTGACCACCTGACCAAACCACCTTGTCCCTTGAGTTTCCCTCTATCTCTAACCTACTCCTGTTGCTTGCCAACCTCACCTGTGACCTGTAGCATGCCACGGCATTGTATCGAACACCTTCCATGCGTGCACTGGACGCGCCCTGAGCGCGCGTATTACACGAGCCACGCCCGAGCCGACACGTCGCACCCCTGGTTTTTGGCCCGCTCTGTAGCGCCACGCCACGCACTCCCCTTCCCACAACAACACGCCAAGCCGCCCTGGCAGTGTCACATCCCCAGTTCAGGCCTTGCTTGTTTTTGCTTTAGCATCCATGCATCATGTTTAAATTTTAAGAAACTTGAAGTGGGGGCTGATAAACCCTAGCAGCTAATGAATTCAACTAGGGTCAAAATAAAATCTTTTTCAATAAACCCAAAATGCCCTCTGAAAATGTTCATGATTTTGGGTAAAGGTGAAAACCTCTGCCAAAAATGATGCACATATTTTTAGGCCATTCTGAATTTTTGAATTAAATCATATGGTATTTGCATTTGGGCATTTAATTTCTAAATAATATTTTAAATGCTCAAATAATCACAAACTGAAATGTTTGCTGTTGGAAATGTTCCAAACAGTGGCCATGAGCAGTTTGGTGATTTTTGAGTGTGCCTAAGCATTTTTATTAAAGCCCTAAAGACTACAGAATAATAGAAAACAAAAACATAAATAAAAGAGAGACGGAGAAAACTCACCTGGCGCCTACCTGTCCAGCCTGGCCGGCCTGCTACTGTGCGGCCCAGCCCACCAACGCCCCCTTGTCATCTTCCTCCTCTGCCAGGAGGACAAACAAGTGCGTGGCGAGCGCCGACGCTGCCCCGGCCACCTCCTGCTTCCCCGGCCCCTCCTAGCAACGCCACGACGACGCCCCGTGTCCCCTCGCTCTTTTCCCTCACCCGCTGCATCCTCTCCCCTCCCCTGGCTCTCTCCCTTGAGCTCACCCGAGCGCAGCCGTCGCCGCCGACCAGCGCTCGCGCGGCCGCAGCCATCCCCAAGCCTCTCCGACACACCCTCGAGCTCCGCCGGTCCTCCCTCGTCCTCCTCGTCGCCTCACGCGACCAGAAGAGCTCCAACGCGCCGTCCCCGACTACATCTTCATCGTCGGCCGCCGCAGATCTCCATCGCCGACTCGCCGCCGTCCGAGCTTCCCCGAGCACGCCGAGTCCACCACTTCACTCCACGTGAGCTCCTGATCATCCTCCCCCTCTCCATTCTCTCTCTAGCATGCCGTAGCTGCCGCGCCTCTCCGACCCGACAGCACGCCGCCGCACGAGCTTGTCGCCGATGAGGCTCCGATGGCAATTTGGTTCCATGCGTGCCTCCGTTGGGTTTGTTAGCTCTCATAGAACGCGTAGGTGCTAACCGTAGATCCTCCCTTGCTCGGTGCCGTCGTTTTCATCGGCGCCCGAACTCCGGCCGCCGCGGAAGTGCTCGCCGCTGTTAACCCCGGCCACCCCAGCACCAAACACCGCCACCGTTGGATGCGCCACATCGCCAGCTACTCGTAGCGCCCACCCGCGCATCAAACCGTGGCCGGAGCAGCGTTTCCGACGCTCTCCGTCGTCTCGGCCTCGCCGGCGAGTCGACGCCGGCAGGTTTGACCTGCTGACCATTCACTGGGTGGGCCCAATTTGACCCCCTGGGTCACTGACATGTGGGCCACCCTTGTTAATTTTAGTTAGGTTAGTTTAGCGCTAATTAACCTAGATTAGTGACTAACCTAACACTAACTAACTCTGTTTAGTTAGTCAACTAACCACTGACACGTGGGACCCACAGGTCAGGTTTGACCTGGACCTAGCATGTTGACTCTGCTGACGTCACCCCGACGTCATGCTGACGCAATTAACAATTTTCTGGATTAAAAATAAATCCAGGAAATTCCAAAATATATCCAAAACTTCAAAAATTCATATAAATTCAACCGTAACTCCAAATGAAATAATTTATATATGAAAAATCATCAGAAAAATCCAATCTATCCATCTGTACCATTTTCATGCATGTTAGAACAACTTATAGCTGCTGTTTAGCACAAATCATATACTGACATTTAAACCTTCACATATGGAGTTTGAATTTGAACCTAAGGTTCAAACCAACTTCATTTAACCTGCTGCTAGTTGCATTAGCCCAACACACTCATTTTGCCATGTCATGGTCATGCATCATATTGTGCATTCCATTGATTGTGTTTCCTTCTGTGTTGCCGGAACTTGCCCCCTCTCGATAGACGTGGTTCCGACGATGAGTTCGATGACACCGATGAAGAGCTATATTATCTTCAGAAGTGCCAGGCAAGCAAAACCCCCTTGTTCATTCCGATAAAATCCCACTCTCTCGGTCCTGCTCTCTTTTACTGCATTAGGACAACAACGATTCATCTGTTACTTGCTGCGGTAGCTGAACCCCTTTATCCTTTGCATGACCTGTCATTGCCATAGTAAATAGATGAAACCCACTAGCATGAGTAGGAGTTGTTTGAGCCCTGTTGTGCCTACTCATTCATGCTTGTTTGTCAGGTCTGATTCATCGGGCATGAATCAGAGGTGTGTGAACATGTCCTACTATGTGTGAGCTAAGTGTGTGAACACGATTTGGTAAAGGTAGCGGTGAGAGGCCATGTAGGAGTACATGGTGGGTTGTCTCATTGAAACCGTCCTCAGGAACTGAGTACTGTGTTTGTGATCCATGAATAGCTACTACCACACATTGGGTTCTGGTAACTCGGCCCCTCTCGGCTTATTAATCAACTTAATCTCTGTCCAGGAGTTGCAACTAGTTTCTGGTGTTTGTAGGTAGTGTTAGTAGTCTACTAAGTGGCACCCGGTACAGGTGGGCTTGGGACAGACTAGGCACAGTGGCCTGGTGTACCAAGTGGCACCCAGATGGTGGGCTTGGGAACCCTGCACACATTGTTTGGGGCCGTGAGCGACACCCCGGCCGGATCTCCTTGCGGATGGAACCCGAATAGGCGATAAACCTGGACGAGAGACTTGTGTGGTTAGTCAGGTCGTGGCCGACACCCTCGCTGGGCTTCCGCTTGAAGGTTGCCGAGTACATGTCGTGTAAACGGCGGTAAGTGGTGAGAGCGTGTGTGAAGAAGTACACCCATGCAGGGTTAATATGATCTATTCGAATAGCCGTGTCCGCGGTAAAGGACTTCTGGGTTGCCTGTACAGTTCATAGACAAGTGAAAGTGGATACTCTAAAATACGCAAGATAAGCGTGAGTGCTATGGATGGCGTTCTCGTAGGGAGACGGGAGCGGATCCATAGTGGTGTATTGATATGGTGAATATGTGGACTCGTGTGCGCCACCTCAAAAGAGTTACTTGCAGTCGTAGTTCAGGATAGCCACCGAGTCAAAGCTGGCTTGCTGCAGTTAAACCCCACCATCCCTTTGTTGATAATGATGCATATTTAGATAGTTCTAATGTAAGTCTTGCTGGGTACATTTGTACTCACGTTGCTTAATTTATGTTTTTGCAGAGAGACTTCAGTCTCGCTAGTAGTTCCATGTGGACTTCGATGTTTAGCTTGTTTCCTCAGCTACGATCTTGTGCCCTCGGCAGGATCTGGTAGATAGTCAGGCTTCTTAGCCTTTTTCATTTGTAGATGTCTGTACTCAGACATGTTAAGCCTCCGCATGTGCTTTGATTTGTATGCTCTGAGTGTTGGGTCATGAGACCCATGATTGTAATATCTCGCTCCCCGGAGCCTATTGAATAAATACTTGAGTTGTAGAGTCATGTTGTGATGCCATGTTGTATTTGCACATATCGAGCATATTGTGTGTATGCTATTGAAATGCTTGGTATGTGTGGGATCTGACTATCTAGTTGTTTATCCTTAGTAGCCTCTCTTACCGGGAAATGTCTCCTAGTGCTTCCACTGAGCCATGGTAGCTTGCTGTGTCTGTCCTTCTTCGTTCCTGTGTCTGTCCCTTCGGGGAAATGTCATGCGATGAATACTGGAGTCCTGTTAGCCTGCTACAGCCTGGTTTACCGGAGTCCTGCTAGCCCAGTTGCTACAGCCCGGATTCACTCATTGATGACCGACACGTTCGTTGTTGGGTCATGTATGCCTGTCCCTATAAGTTAGTGCCACTTTGGGTTCACGACTAGCCATGTCAGCCCGGGTTCTTGTCATATGGATGCTAGCGGCACTATCATATACATGAGGCAAAAGGCGCAAACGGTCCCGGGCCAGGTAAGGTGGCACCCGTGGGAATACCGTGCGTGAGGCCGCAAAGTGATATGATGTATTACATGCTAGATCGGTGTGGCATTGAGTCAGGGTCCTGACAGCTTTAGTATCAGAGCCTGACTGCCTGTAGGATTACCAAGCCAAACTGGTCGAAGTTGTGTCTAGAAATGCTTTAGTTATGTGTGAGGGAATTGATTGTGGGATGGAACGTAAGGCTCTTTTACTCCTTATACCTCATGGCCTTCTGATCTGAGTCAACCTCTTCTCTTTTACGGGGATTAAGAACTAGGCTTCTCATCTATCTACTAGGATGACGAGTTACTATGTTAGAGACTTATAGGATTGATAGTTTCAAGCCTCAATTCAGTTTCTACCTCTGTATGTTAACTGTTGATCCCGAAACCTTGATATTGTGCTTCTAAGTGGTTATGCCACCATTTTTGTAGGATGTCTCAAATCTTTTTCAAGCATTTACAGTCGTATGCTGTCCGAGTCATCCCAGGTTTCTAAATAATCTGATGCAATTACAAAATCCTTCCCTCTGTTTTTGATGACATTTCTGGCCAGGTTAACCACACTAAACGCTGAGTTGAGGTATTCTATTACCTTGACATATATGTTGGAGTTATTATTATGACCCTAGGTGTCTTAGGGGATCATCTAGTAGTCTAGCCATGTTTTGTGTTCCCAGTGTGATGATTCTGGCCATCATTCTCGAAAGCATCCCGTGATGCCAGTTAGTAGTAGATATTCTACTCCTGGGTTTCTGAGCCCAAGATTCACCCTACTTATTTCATGTTGATAGTAATTGCTAGCTCCCTTAGGTTATTAGTAACCTTTGCGATAGTCCTCGAAGTTCGTGGTATTTCCATCTTCCAAATACTATGAACCACTTTATGGCAGAAGTTTGTTGGATCAAAAGATCATAACAGGAGTGCTCTCGATGAGTTCTTCATTTTATATCGTGACTCTGCCAGTTCTACCTTTCTGCATGGGTTATCCGGAAGAAATATGTTGAACTTGTTCGACATGCTAAGGTATGCACCCACAACTCAGAAAATCGTATGTTCTTTTGAGTTGCCCCCCTTAGTCGTCTTCTGACCCTCGTCTATCAATTGATAGTCAAGAGTATGCGTGCATTCACTCATCGATGCCTATTATTCTTGTGTTCCGTCAAAGCCATTCTATTTCAGAATGACTAGGAGAAACAAACTCCAGTACCTCATCCATATCCAGGATTGGGTCAAAGTAGTTGTGTTCTGCAGATCAAATGCCAATCCAGCTTTTGATTCTATTCTATCCTGAAGTATTACCCACTTTATGTCAGGAACGTCATGGAATTGCACCTTCTCTTATGAATTCTTGATGCAATGATACTCTCGCCATCATCGATCATTCCTCGGTTCCGTGTTGTTGCAGCCGGAGTGCCGACAAGTGAACATTGATGTGTGAAATCAATACTTCTAGCAACCCCGTTGCTTGGTAGTTAAAGGACAATAATTTTATTCTTAGTGTGTTGGTTCTTGAATCATCATTCTAAGATAGATTGTGCTACCTAGTCCTTATTGTTGGTGCACTCTTCGATCGATGAGTTAGGATTTTGTCAATCCCTCGCTCATCTGATCATATCGTCTTGCCATAAAAAGCAAGATTGTTCTCGAGCTTAGTGACATAATGGTGGTTCGTGATTTTCCGTATATCTTCTCGGAAGTATTACCAGGTTGTCACCTGACCGCTATGTTGAGTTCGTGATCAAGTTGGTTTATTCCTGTAAACCACCCTTTCTCCAAGAATCCGTGTTGGATACCCCTGAGCTAGTTGGTTAAGCTAAACGACAACTTGGAGAGTGGAAGATAAAAGCTTACCTAACTTAGCTCGTTTCAAAGGGATATCCTGGTGTTGGTGTGTTAGTTGAAGAAAGATGATATCTTCATTGATTGGTCCCTGTGATCAGGTTTTGGACCTATTGTCTTATAAAAAATTTGATTTCAGTATGGGCTATCGTCTAATCAAATTAGAACCAACGATGTTTGTAATGTTGTCTTATTCGTGGTTGAACCCTCGAGCATACACCATTACATCTTGTTAATTTTAGTTAGGTTAGGTGGCACCCATGGGAATACCGTACGTGAGCCAAAAGGCGCAAACGGTCCTGGGCCTGGTAAGGTGGCACCCGTGGGAATACCGTGCGTGAGGCCGCAAAGTGATATGATGTGTTACATTCTAGATCGGTGTGGCATTGAGTCAGGGTCCTGACAGGCAGCCAACAGCGCCGCCGTCAGAGCGTTGGCGGGACGCCGGCGTCCGCAGCGCGCCTCTGCCACGGTCGGCGCCGCCAAAGCCACCCCGGCTCGCCACCTGCCCCTGGGAACAGCACAAGCTTATCCCCTCGCTCGTCGGCTAGCTCCCGTCGTCGCCACGACGCCCTGACGCGACAGGGAGGCGGTTCGCCGTCGTCCTTATCGCCGGCCGCCTCAGAACCGACCTCCACCGCCTATATAAGGACCCCGGAGCCCAATCGAGACCTCGAGCAACCTCAAGTGATACTCCTAGTGTTGCCTTGGCCAGCAGTCGAGCAAGGGAAGGCCATCTTCCCCGAGTCCGGCCGGTTCGGTCGCCGCCAAGCCCCGGCCGATTCCGTCGCCACCAGTGCCTCCCCCTCTCCACTCTCTCCACCAATAACTCTCCCTCCATCTCGCAAGCACAACCCCACGCTCAATTTTGGCCGGAGACCACCGCAGCCCCAAACTCACTATCCACCCGAATGCCTTCTCTGCCGCGAAGCTCGTTGCCGGCGACTCCGTTCACGTCGGCGACCATGGCGGGTACCCACGGATTCGTCTCGACCCCCTGAGCACACCCATGTCCTCAAATCTCCAAGGGACGCCCCCGTTTGCCGGCAAATCCTCGCCGGAGCTCCGCCTCTGTTCGGTCGGAGGGGGACGGCGCGCGTGGCTGGTCAAACCTGACCAGTGGGCCAGGCGGGCCCACCGTCAGTGACCCAACGCCTGTCCATGCAGGAGTAAGTGGAAGCGCCTTTCCCGAATACGCCTTCGACGTGTTTTTCTTTTAAAACGTTTTCTTTTCTGTTTTATTTTAAAAAACAGATTTTTTACGAGGACTTTGACTGGCTTTATCTTTTAAAATATAACTCCAAATGAATTAATTCTTTTTCCTACCTCTCTCAAATATTGCCTAGTTTATTTTAAGATTTATTTGAAAAAATTTCAGAACAACTTTTTGTGCTGTTCATATTTTGTGTGTTAATTCATTTATATTTCTAAAATAGGATTTTTGAAGAGAGGAGAAGTATTTCAAGAGTTTGAAATGCACCCTGCCTTCCCATGACCTGAAGGCAAGCATTCTGAACCCCGGCATAATACTTTTGTGTGTTCGTTGACACGTTTATAACACTACCTCATTTTTGGAGAACTTGTTATTTCATGTGAGATGATCATGTGCATGGATGCATATTTGTGATTTCCATGCTGTTGGAAATGATCACACTTGTGATAATAATCATCCTCATGTGCCTTGCTTGCAGGCCGGAAGGAATCCTGGAAAAACCTCTGCCTTGGGTAGGCATGAGTTTGTCGCCGGTCCCCGTCGGGACGGTTATGTCTGGTATGGCATAGTGAGGTATGGTGAGCGGTGATCGTGTTGGTTGGAACATTTTGTTATACATGTCATGCAGGGAAATTGATGAACCTCCTGAGTCGACCATAGATCGAGTCTTGTTCCAGTAACCCCCATAGTTGTTTCGTACTACCACTCGTCTCTACAACAAGTAGAGTACGGTTCCGTAAGTTGTCAACCTCTTTCTAGCACACACCGTACAGAGAGGCCAGGGTGGAAGATACCAGTTGTAGCTGGTAGGCAGGCCACCTGGTCCGGGGGCATGGGTGTTTCCGGTTGAGACCGAGAGGGGAGGCCACCCCTTAGAGCGTGTAATATAAATTTGATCCCATGCTACACGAGGTTGTAGCCTCCCCACTTAGAGTTTGCTTGACAGGTGTCATGGGTGATTCTAGACACGTGTAAGTTAAGCTGGTGTGTGCAAGTTAGGTGTGTTTTCAACAAAAAGTCCGTAGACGGAATTATTCCCGATGGACTAAAGGAATCCGTTACTCGTGGGTAAAGAGTACACCCTCTGAAGAGATAAAACCTATTCGAATAGCCGTGTCCATGGTTAAGGATTACAGTCTGGGATGGGTCAAGTGTCGGTCTTAGTGTCGGTCTTCGGAGGTGAAACTGTTAAATCAGAACCGATATTACAACTTGTGACATGTGATAATGATGGTTATTATTTTGTTGTGGACTAACCCGTGATATTTTTGGTATTATCGAATATCCCTGGGATGGTTTTACCTCTGGTATATTCACTATGATTGTTTCTTTTAAAGCCCTTTATGTGGTGTCGCTCAGACGCCGGACTATGGCATTTCTTTTAAAGCCCTTTATGTGGTGTCGCTTAGACGTCCGACTGTGGCATTTCTTTAAAAGCCCTTTATGTGGTGTCGCTTAGACGCCCGACTGTGGCATTTCTTTAAAAGCCCTTTATGTGGTTTCGCTCAGACGCCCGACTATGGCATTTCTTTTAAAGCCCTTTATGTGGTGTCGCTCAGACGCTCGACTGTGGCATTTCTTTTAAAGCCCTTTATGTGGTGTCGCTTAGACGCCCGACTGTGGCATTTCTTTTAAAGCCCTTTATGCGGTGTCGCTAAGACGCCCAACTGTGGCATGTTTGTTAATTATTTCATAATTTTAATATTGCTAAGTTATTGCATATTCATAATTAACATGCTTGTACGCATCAAAGTTTTATTTATCTTTTGTGACTGACGTCATGAGCATAGAATATTTTCAGCACATCATTGTCATATTATACCAGTGTTCATAATGTTTGTGAGTACATTCAAAGTACTCACTGGCTTGTCCCTGGCTATTGTCTTGGCCAGATTTCTTGCACGGAGAGGAGCAACCGCGAAGACAGCCCCGAAACCTAAGCAACAGTGATAGCAACCTCGCAAAGATAGGAGTTAACCTGGTCAGCTGTTTAATTATTGAGAATTAACACCCGGAGAATCGGTCGCCACAGAGTAGTCACGACCGACTTTTTCAATAAATAATTATTGAGAAAATCGATCTTTAAATTCCAGTATAGGAAAAGTCATCCTCACTTGTAGACAAATACTTGATGAACAGAGGACCAGTAGCATTATATTACAGGGTTGATCTGAGGCTGCACAACAATTTATTACAAGCTCGCCAATATCTTACATAAGGGCGGTTATGACACAGGGATGTGGTGGCATGCTACTAGCTCGAGGCAAAAAAGTGGTGGATAACTTGACTCCTAACTGGCAGCTCATCGAGCGTCGAGGTGAGGCTCGATGAATTTATTTCTGGGGTTGCAAAGCGGATAATACAATGACCAAAACAGGATCGCACGGGACTGACTGGGACTCCTCTAGGCGTCGGACTCGCTATCAAACTCTTCATCCATGAGATCGCCTTCATCAACATCTGGCCTAATCAACAAGCCAGGTGAGTACTTTGAAAGTACTCGCAAGACAGTTCGTACAAAAGATATAATCAATGAATTCATGAATGCGTCATGAATAAAAAAATGATGCTCATACAACAACAATAATATTGCAGGACTTGATAAATAAAATAAATAACTGAAAACCGATTGGGTGTCTGGAGCGACGCCTCGAAAGGTAAATAAATAAAATGCATGCCGCAGTCGGGCGTCTAAGCGACACCACATAAAGGGCTTAAAAGAAATGCCACAGTCAGGCGTCTTAGCGACACCACATAAAGGGCTTAAAAGAAATGCCGCAGTCGGGCGTCTTAGCGACACAACATAAAGGGCTTAAAAGAAAATACCACTATCGGATATCTGAGCGACGTCACAGACAGGGCTTATAAAAGAAATGCCACCGTCGGACATCTGAGCGACGTCACAGACATGGCTTACAAAAGAAATGCCACCATCGGACATCTGAGCGACGTCACAGATAGGGCTTATAATAAAAGTAAATACAAGTATGCCACCGTCGGACGTCTGAGCGACATCACAGACAGGGCTTACAATAAATGTAAATAACAAGAATGCCACCGTCGGACGTCTGAGCGACATCACAGACAGGGCTTGTAATAAGTGTAAATAACAAGATTAGTCCATCCACAAAAATAATCTTTAACCGGATTTATCACACATGTATTCCACCGGGGTTTTGTCACTGAGACTGATATCTGACTAGATAAGGTGAATATTGTACTTGATCAAGAACAAGATGATTTCAAGAATTTGAGACTCTGCAGAGTTTGTATGAACTGACCACAGCCAACGGATTTCCGTAGTCACGAAGGACTAGTTCCGTTTACGGTATTTCAGTAGAAACACATTTAACTAGTACACACCCATTTCACCTCACGATGCTAGGAATCACCCTGGACAACGTCCAAGAAAAACTTCGAGACGGGGAGGCCACAACCTCAAGTAGCATGGGATCAAATTTCTATACGCGCGCTCTAAGGGGTGCCCCCCTCTCGGTCCCAACCGGAAACACCCATGCCCCCTGACCGAATGACGGGCTTTAATCCAAGGCCATGGAACCCTCATCCCAGCCTCTCTATTTGGTGTGTACCAGGAAAATGATTTGCAACTTACTATGCCATATTCCTTTCGGAAAACATGTGACAGTACAGGAAGGAATGAATTGGAAAAGTGATTTGTTCCACGATGACACGGAAGTCAAATAATCTGGCATAAGACTGGCATGTCACAACACTTCCATCTTACCCATCCTCATGCCAACACATGGCCATGCAAATATGTATCCAACAACATAATGCTTTCCGAAACTTACTTTCCACTTATGTGCATGAAATATAACATTCAAAGAAATGTTCATAAACATGCCATGACTATACTAAAAATGCAAACATGCAAAAACCACTCATCATATCAAGAGTTCAAACATGCGTGCCTGGTTCGGAGTAGTCGGAGTTTAACTGTGTGAAGTTTGCAGCTCCGTCACCTCTTCCGGTGTCTACGGTATAAGAAAAATACGTACGCAACGTAAATACCGTGAGTGTACAGAAACGTGTTCCAAATATTTTTCAAATAAATATGACAAAAAACTAGACAGAAAAATAAAGATGACAGAAAAGGAATCAATAAAAAATCATTTTCTGTTTAAAAGTTATAAGAGTTTTGGCCCAAGGACCCATCTATAATGAAACAGAAAGTTTCCAGGGGGTTCTGCGGAAAAGTCCAGAAAAACGTTTCGTTTAAAAGAAATGACTGAGAGGCTGACAGGCGGGCTCCACCTGTCAGTTTTCAAATTTCAAACAGGGAAAACAGAGCGCGACGGCGCCCGAGAGGTGCGGTGGTCGCCGGCGGCGATCCACGGCGAGGCAAGGTGATCGGGGGTTACCTTTGAGATCAGTGCACCATTCCTCGTCTGTGGGTGGTGTGGTGGTCGCCGGTGATCACCGTGTCGACGAAGGCCCTTGCTCTGGCAGACGGCGGTTCGGGCAGTCGTGGATCTCGCCGGAGGGAGCTGCGGTGTTCAAATTGAAGAGGAGGTTAGCCTACTGGAGGCGGTACGAGGCTACAGGCAAGAGCAGGGCGGCGGAGGAGTTCTCACCGAAGAGAACTTTGCCGGAGCCCGAGGCGGACGGAGGTGGCCGGAGTCGAAGAAGAAAGGCCCCTCGAGGCTCTCCCAGTGGCTAGGCGGGGTCTAGTGAGGTGGTGGAGTCGTGCCGGGGCGAGAGCATGCTCGGGGGGTGCTATTTATAGCCGGCCCGAGGCGGTTGCCGTGAATGGATAAGTCCGGCGGTTGATTACGGCGATGCTGTGGCGAGACGGTCAGCTTAGGGGCTTGAGCATCGCCTAGGTGGAGCAGTGGTGCCATTTCAACATCCAGCTCAACAAGGGAGGGAGGTTTACGGCCTGCCCTCGACGGAACGGCAGCACGGCCCGTCAGCGGCAGAGAACACGCTCTGCACGTGCCAGGCCACGGCGACGGTGCTGCATGCGTGCGCTGGCAAGGAGATGGCCACACGGAGCTACCAGGAGGATTGGGCGGTGCCGAACGGCGTTTTGCCGCGGTGTTATCCCCTGTCGGCCATTACGTTGGTTCGGCCGCCGCAAAGCATGCCGGCACAGGCGGGCCAGGGCGCCACCGACGCCAGGAAGGCGCCAAGCGCGCGTGTGGAGCTCCGGACGAGAGGGAGGGGCTGCGAGCATTGAGCCAAACACAGAGTGAGCATGTGAGTGAAGTTCTGTCGGAGAAACGACATTGAACTTTCTGAATTTACTGAATATGAACAAAACAATGCATGCCAAGTGTTCGACGTAATGATTCTGGCAACTAGGGATTTTTCCTTGAGCTGATTTTTGGTGGAGTGGTCTCTCATTGCAACTAGGGGTTGCCTGAATTTTGGTGGAATTTTTGGAGAAGTGTAGATATGAATTTCACCAAATTTGGCAAATCTGGTCCAAACTTGCAGAGAGTGAAATTTGAAATATTTGAAAATAATAAGAGTGGATCAAGATGGTTCTAGGTTGTGGGTACAAAGGACTATCCAGAGGTGTTGAGTTGAGGTCAAAAATCAAATGCATTAGGGTACTTGCTTTGCAAATCACCTACGCTCAAAAGAAAAAGACAGAATTATTTTGGTAAGAGAAATAATTGGAATAAAATCCAAAAATGGATTTTATTAGTTTGGACAGTATGTTTGGGTTGTACCCAAGTGGGAGGAGGGGTTTTGGGGGAGTTTACCATAAGAATCATGGTAAACAAGAGTGGATCAAAATCAAATGAATGCCCAAAAAAAATTAAAAAGGTTTTCTTTTTAGAAGGAACTAAATCCAAGAAAAGATTTTTGAGAGGGCAAACTGAGAAGAGGGTTTTTAGGAAGGGTTTAAATGACCTTCTTCAAACCAAGCAAGGCTCTTTCTGAAAACAAAAATCAAAAAAAAAATTGGAGTGTCACAGCACCTACCCCCTTAGGAAAAATCTCGTCCCCGAGATTTCAGCTGATCCTTAAACAGGTGTGGGTGCTCTGTCCAAAGAAAATCCTTGCTCTCCCAAGTTGCTTCATTCTCGGTGTGATTTCTCCATTGAATTCTGAAAAACTTGATGATTTTCTGTCGGGTCCTCCTCTCAGACTCTTCTAATATTTTTATTGGGTGCTCCCGGTAGGAGAGGTCTGGTTGTACGTCAATATTTTCATGTGATACTTGCTTCTCTGGGTTGCGCACGTACTTTCTCAACTGCGAGATGTGGAACACGTTGTGGATACCAGATAAATCTCCGGGTAGGTCTAGCTGGTAAGCTACCGTGCCTCTTCGGGCCACTATGTGAAATGGTCCGATGAATCTTGGTGCTAGCATCCCCTTAATCCTGAATTGTTGCAGACCCTTCATAGGAGAAACTCTTAGGTACACCAATTCTCCGGGTTCAAAACTGATTTCCCGATGCCTTCGATCGTAATAACTCTTCTACCAACTCTGAGCTGTTTTGAGTCGATCTCTAATTGTTTTAACTTTCTCCTCGGCCTCCTTGAGCATATCTGGGCCAAAGATATGGCTGTCTCCGGTCTCTGTCCAATTTAGCGGGGTACGACATCTTCTCCCATATAGAGCTTAAAAGGGTGCCATTTGCAAGCTGGCTTGATAGCTGTTGTTGTACGCGAACTCTGCATATGGCAAACTTTCTTCCCAACTGTTCCCGTAGGTGAGGACACAGGCTCTTAGCATGTCTTCTAGGATTTGGTTTATGCGTTCAGTCTGCCCATCAGTCTGGGAATGGTATGCATTACTGAAGGCTAGCTGGGTTCCCAATGCCTGTTGCAGGTGATCCCAAAATCTAGAGACGAACTATGTGCCTCTGTTAGATATGATAGTCTTTGGGACTCCATGCAGGCAGACGATACGGGCAAGATTAAGTCTGGCCAGCCTCTGAGTGGTGTGAATTGTCTTTACCGGAAGAAAATGTGCTACTTTGGTTAATCTGTCGGTTATGACCCATATGGCGTCGTTTCCGTGTCGTGACCGTGGCAGTCCGACAATAAAATCCATTCCAATCTCGTCCCACTTCCACTCGGGTATGTTATTTGGCTGTAATAGTCCGGCTGGTTTCTGGTGCTCGGCCTTGATACGTTGACAAGAGTCACAGCATGCAATGAACGTGGCTATATCTCTCTTCATACCGTGCCACCAAAAATTTTCCTGAAGGTCTTTGTACATTTTTGTCCCTCCAGGATGGATTGAATACAGAGCTGTGTGACTTTCAGCCAATATCTGCTGTTTGAGGTCCTTGACATTTGGTACGCATAGCCTCTCTCCATACCACAATATTCCTTGCTCATCTATGTTGAATTCAGAGGCTCTTCCCAAACTCACTTTCCTTTTTATGCCCTCAATGCTGGGGTGTCCGTGTTGGGCTTCCTTGATCCTTTCCATCAAGGTAGGCTGTATTTCCAGATTCAACACACTGCCTTCGGTAACCATTATTAAATTGAGTCTGGCAAATTCCTGTTGAAATTCTGGCCTCAACTTTGGTATACTGTCGTCGTCCATGCTGGGATTCCGACTAAGTGCATCTTCCACAACATTTGCTTTTCCGGGATGATAGTGGATTACCACATCATAATCCTTCACCAACTCTAACCAGCGTTGTTGCCATAAATTTAGTTCCGGCTGTGTGAAAATATACTTAAGACTCTTATGGTGTGTGTATATCTCACAACGATTTCCAAGTAGGAAGTGTCTCCATTCCTTGAGTGCATGAATGACCGCTGCTAATTCCAAGTCATGAGTGGGATAATTCTCCTCATGCTTGCGAAGTTGTCTGGAGACATACGCAACTACCTTGCCTTCTTGCATCAATACGCATCCGAGACCTTTTCGGGATGTGTCACAATATACCTCAAAATTCTTGTGTATATCTGGCACAATTAGTACTTGTGCCGTTGTTAATTTTCTTTTTAGCTCTTGGAAGCTTTTCTCACATGCTTCTGTCCATTCAAACTTCTTGCCTTTCTTGAGCAATTGTGTCATGGGCTTTGCTATAGTGGAGAATCCTTCAATAAATCTCCGATAATAGCCTGCCATTCCCAAGAAACTCCGTACGTCCGTTACGTTAGCTGGTGGTTTCCAACCAAGTACGGCCTTGACTTTTTCCGGGTCTACTGTGATACCTTCTTGGGTGAGTACGTGGCCCAGAAAACCCACCTGTCTTAGCCAAAATTCACATTTGCTGAATTTGGCATACAGTTGATGTTTCCTGAGTTCTCCGACTACAATCCTGAGATGCTCGGCGTGCTCTTCGTGTGTTTTGGAGTATATCAAAATATCATCGATGAATACCAAAACAAACTTGTCCATATATTTCATAAATACTTTGTTCATGAGGTGAACAAAATATGCGGGGGCGTTGGTTAGCCCGAATGGCATCACTGTGAACTCATACAACCCATATCTAGAAGTGAAGGCGGTCTTGGGAATATATTCTGTTCGTACCTTCAATTGATGGTATCCTGATCTCAAGTCAATTTTTGAGAAGACTTTGGCCTGTGCGAGCTGATCGAATAAATCATTTATTCGGGGCATTGGGTATTTATTCTTGATTGTGACCATGTTGAGAGCCCGATAATCAATGCACAATCTCAGTGTTCCATCCTTTTTCTTGGCAAATAAAATTGGAGAACCCCAAGGTGAGGAACTGGCTCGAATGTATCCTTTCTCCAATAATTCCTTTATTTGCTTCTTCAACTCTACCAATTCGGATGGTGCCATTCTGTAAGGTTTCTTGTAAATGGGAGCGGTTCCGGGTGCTAGCTCAATGCTGAATTCTATCTCTCGGTCCGGTGGCATGCCTGGTAGTTCTTCTGGAAATACGTCTGGGAATTCACATACTACTGGAACCTTGTTCATCTCAGAAACGTCCACCTTGCATAATCTCGGTTGCCGAGGTATTTGTCTCTCTTTGGCTGAAACTTTTATTTTCTTCCCATGATGGTGTGTGAGAATCACGGTACGGTTGAAGTAGTCAATAAATCCTTTGTTGGTGGTTAACCAATCCATCCCTAGGATGACATCCAGTCCTTTGCTTTCCAATACAATAAGGTTGGCGTAAAACTTCAATCCTTCAAATTCAATAACCACACCTTGACAGTAACTCTGGGTCACTTGCCTAATTCCAGGGGACTTGATGCTCATTGATTTTTCCAAGGGAAGCATCGAAAAATTATTTTGCAAAGAAAAACTCTTCGAAATGAATGAGTGAGAAGCTCCAGAATCAAACAAAACCATGGCAGGTATTGTGTTGACGGGGTACATACCGAGTACGATATCTGGGGTGTTCTGTGCTTCCTCACGGGTCATGTGGTTCAGGTGACCTTTCCAGTGGTTGTTATTGGGGTTGAAATTATTTCGCTTTGGTGCTGAATTGTTGCCACCATTATTGGGCTTCGGGGTTGAGTTTCTTGGCTTGGGGCACTGCTTGGCATAGTGCCCTTCTTCTCCACAAGTGTAACAAGTAACGCCTGGGCGATAGGTGAACTCCTTGTCTCTTGCATGGAAATTCTTGATTGGGCGTGAATTATCCGTCGGGGTTTCGTGTATTCCACCCTTCTGAAATTCCGTCTTGCTTCTGGGGTTGCGAGCAAAAGTAGTCTGATCCCTTTTGCGTTTGCAGAAATCTTCCAGGCTACATCACTCATTTTCTAGAGTAGTGGCCTTATCCACCAGTGTTTTAAAATCTGGGAAGGTATGCACAACTAGCTGGCATCTAAGGGCGGGTGCGAGGCCTTCCAAGAATTTTTCCATCTTCTTGCTTTCAGTCATGCGCTCTTCATTGGCGTAGCGAGATAGCAGAGTAAATTGGTTGTTGTATTCTGACACTGTCATGGTCCTTTGCTTGAGGTCATCAAATTCTCTCTTCTTGATTTTCATAACACTCTTAGGAATGTGTGCCCCACGAAAACCTTCTTTGAAATCCTCCCAGGTTATTTCATTTTTGTTGGGGTGCATGTGCAGGAAGTTTTCCCACCACGATGCGGCTGCTCCTGTGAGGTAATGTGGTGCATACAATACTTCTTCACGGTTCGAACACTGTGCGATAATTAATTTTCTCTCCATGTCTCGAAGCCAGTCGTCGGCCTCAAGAGGCTTGTCAGTATGAGAAAATGTTGGAGGACATGTCTTCTGTAACTCAGATAATTTGGATTGCGGTTGATACTGACCACGGTTACTTCCCATATTGATGAATTGGTTCATCATTTTCTGGTGTTGTTGCTGACTCTGTTCATACAGATGACACACTTGTGTAAAAGTTGTTTCACTGTCCGGTTGACTTGTCTGACCCTGAGTAAAATTGTGGCTTTGCGGTGTGCCATAATTTTCTTCTGGTTGATTTAGTATGGAGCGCATCCAAGGACGAGACATCTTTCACTCTAGGGATATATTTTGTGAAACTCGTAAGACAAGGAAGAGAATCGCAAAAGTCAATAAAATCACACACAAAGAACATTTTTAAAACTCTAGGATATTTTTGGAAACACACGATTTCGCGCGGAGAAGGACTATTACATATCTTACACGCAAGCATAATTATACAATATATCACTCAGGATATGCGTACATAATCCTGACATGTTATTTAAACTAGTGCACTGCTCCAGATCCTACATGATGCGCAAACAGGCTACTTCTCACAACCTATGTGCATATAAACATATTACACAAGTCGGTACATCGCATGGCGTCTATGCGCACTCAGTCGGAGATGGTGAGGATCTCCCTTGGCCTGCCGAGGGTGAGACGTAGTGACGCTGGGGAATCAACTTCCTCCTTGCTAATAGGTTCCAGCCGAGGAACGCTGCGCTGAGCTGATGGAGCAGGTCCCGTAGGCGGAGTAACCTGAATAAGAGTAGGCGGAATAGGTGGAGTAGCACGTATGGGACTGGGTGCAAAAAGTGGTGCAGCGCGAACGGAGTGGGTGCAATAGCCTGGTTAAATTCCTCAGTGGTAGGTAGGCGACGAGCAGTGGCGAGAATGGTAGGTGAATGAGAAGTTGAGGACGAGATAAAAGTCAGCGGTGGAGCGGTGTGTAGGAGTTCCCTCCTGTTAGCAGCACAGCCATGAACTGAGTCCATGCGGGCAGCTACGAGGTCGTCCACCATGTTGTCAAAGGCTGCCTCCAGGGCTCGGAGGTACTCGACAAGCATCTCAAAGGCCTCGTCTCGCTCTCCTCTAGGGCAAGAGAATGGGTAGTGACAGGTGTAAGGCACATGGCATGGAAGGTAGCGGTAGCGACGGGTCTTCATTGCAGGAAGGACATCCCGAAGACGAGCTATCGCCTCGCGGGCTGCCATCTGCATAGCATGCCTCTCTGTTGGCATGGCTCTCCCCAAGAAACGGAAGCGGCGTATCTCAACACGCCCTCCCCTGAATTGCACCACGGCCTGGTGCATGGTCAGACTGTCGTTGATCTTGTGCGGATAAAGTGTGAAGACTGGGCGCACGGATGGCCCCATCGCGACCTGAACGATGAAGGAGCGGAGTTTGACGAACCCCTCAGGCACGTTGGCGAACATTTGAGACCCGCAGTCGCTGCCGGCCATCTACAAAAGTAGGCAAAAATTCTGAGTGATCAGATCATAAATTTTTATGCTGACTGTCAGAAAAATGACTACATTTGTAAAAAATAATAATAAACTCTGTCATGATAATAACTAAATTAGCGATCGCACCTAGTGGCTTCCTACAGTCAGCCTGGCTCTGGTTACCAAGTCTGTCACGACTGACTTTTTCAATAAATAATTATTGAGAAAATCGATCTTTAAATTCCAGTATAGGAAAAGTCATCCTCACTAGTAGACAAATACTTGATGGACAGAGGACCAGTAGCATTATATTACAGGGTTGAGCTGAGGCTGCTCAACAATATATTACAATCTCGCCAATATCTTACATAAGGGCGGTTATGACACAGGGATGTGGTGGCATGCTACTAGCTCGTGGTAAAAAAGTGGTGGATAACTTGACTCCTAACTGGCAGCTCATCGAGCGTCGAGGTGACGCTCGATGAATTTATTTCTGGGGTTGCGGAAGCAGATAATACAATGACCAAAACAGGATCGCACGGGACTGACTGGGACTCCTCTAGGCGTCGGACTCACTATCAAACTCTTCATCCATGAGATCGCCTTCATCAACATCTGGCCAAATCAACAAGCCAGGTGAGTACTTCAAAAGTACTCCCAAGACAGTTCGGACAAAAGATATAATCAATGAATGCATGAATGCGTCATGAATAAAAAAATGATGCTCATACAACAACAATCATATTGCAGGACTTGATAAATAAAATAAATAACTGAAAACCAATCGGGTGTCTGGAGTGACGCCTCGAAAGGTAAATAAATAAAATTCATGCCGCAGTCGGGCGTCTAAGCGACACCACATAAAGGGCTTAAAAGAAATGCCGCAGTCAGGCGTCTTAGCGACACCACATAAAGGGCTTGAAAGAAATGCCGCAGTCGGGCGTCTTAGCGATACCACATAAAGGGCATAAAAGAAAATACCACTGTCGGATATCTGAGCGACGTCACAGACAGGGCTTATAAAAGAAATGCCACCGTCAGACATTTGAGCGACGTCACAGACAGCGCATACAACAGAAATGCCACTATCGGACATCTGAGCGACGTCACAGACAGGGCTTATAATAAAAGTAAATAAAAGTATGCCACCGTCGGACGTCTGAGCGACGTCACAGACAGGCCTTACAATAAATGTAAATAACAAGAATGCCACCGTCGAACGTTTGAGCGACATCACAGACAGGGCTTGTAATAAGCGTAAATAACAAGATTAGTCCATCCGCAAGAATAATCTTTAACCGGATTTATCACACATGTATTCCACCGGGGTTTTGTCACTGAGACTGATATCTGACGAGATAAGGTGAATATAGTACTTGATCAAGAACAAGATGATTTCAAGAATTTGAGACTCTGCAGAGTTTGTATGAACTGACCACAACCAACGGATTTCCGTAGTCACGAAGGACTAGTTCCGTTTACGGTATTTCAGTAGAAACACATTTAACTAGTACACACCCATTTCACCTCACGATGCCAGGAATCACCCTGGACAACATCCAAGAAAAACTTCGAGACGGGGAGGCCACAACCTCGAGTAGCATGGGATCAAATTTCTATACGCGCGCTCTAAGGGGTGCCCCCCTCTCGGTCCCAACCGGAAACACCCATGCCCCCTGACCGGATGACGGGCTTTAATCTAGGGCCAGGGAACCCTCATCCCGGCCTCTCTATTTGGTGTGTACCAGGAAAACGATTTGCCACTTACTATGCCATATTCCTTTCGGAAAACATGTGATAGTACAGGAATTAATGAATTGGAAATGTGATTTGTTTCACGATGACACGGAAGTCAAATAATCTGGCATAAGACTGGCATGTCACAACACTGCCATCTTACCCATCCTCATGCCAACACATGGCCATGCAAATATGTATCCAACAACATAATGCTTTCCGAAACTTACTTATGTGCATGAAATATAACATTCAAAGAAATGTTCATAAACATGCCATGACTATACTAAAAATGCAAACATGCAACAACCACTCATCATATCAAGAGTTCAAACATGCTTGCCTGGTTTGGAGTAGTCGGAGTTTAACTGTGTGAAGTTTGCAGCTCCGTCACCTCTTCCGGTATCTACGGTATAAGAAAAATACGTACGCAACGCAAATACCGTGAGTGTACAGAAAAGTGTTCCAAATATTTTTCAAATAAATATGACAAAAACTAGACAAAAAAATAAAGATGACAGAAAAGGAATCAATCAAAAATCCTTTTCTGTTTAAAAGTTATAAGAGTTTTGGTCCAAGGACCCATCTGTAATGAAACAGAAAGTTTCCAGGGGGTTCTACGGAAAAGTCCAGAAAAACGTTTCGTTTAAAAGAAATGACTGAGAGGCCGACAGGCGGGCTCCACCTGTCAGGTTTGAAATTTCAAACAGGGAAAACAGAGCGCGACGGCGCTCGAGAGGTGCGGTGGTCGCCGGCGGTGATCCATGGCTAGGCAAGGTGATCGGGGGTTACCTTCGAGATCAATGCACTGTTCGGCGTCTGTGGGTGGTGGTGGTGGTCACCGGCGAGCACCGTGTCGATGGCGGCCCTTGCTCCAGCGGACGGCGGTTCGGGCAGTCATGGATCTCGCCGAAGGGAGCTGCGGTGTTCAAATTGAAGAGGGGGTTAGCCTACTGGAGGCGGTACGAGGCTACGGGCAAGAGCAGGGCGGCGGAGGAGTTCTCATCGAAGAGAACTTTGCCCGAGCCCGAGGCGGACGGAGGTGGCCGGAGTCAAAGAAGAAAGGCCCCTCCAGGCTCTCCCAGTGGCTAGGCGGGGTCTAGTGAGGTGGTGGAGTCGTGCTGGGGCGAGAGCAAGCTCGGGGGGTGCTATTTATAGCCGGCCCGAGGCGGTTGCCGTGAACGGATAAGTCCGGCCATTGATTACGGCGGCGCTGTGGCGGGACGGTCGGCTTAGGGGCTTGAGCATCGCCTAGGTGGAGCAGTGGTGCCATTTCAACGTCCAGCTCAGCAAGGGAGGGAGGTTTACGACCTGCCCTCGACGGAACGGCAGCATGGCCCGTTGGCGGCAGAGAACGCGCTCTGCGTGTGCCGGCCACGGTGACGGTGCTGCATGCGTGTGCTGGCAAGGAGATGGCCACGCGGAGCTACCAGGAGGATTGGGCGCTACCGAACGGCGTTCTGCCGCGGTGTTGTCCCCTGTCGGCCATTACGGTGGTTTGGCCACCGCAAAGCACGCCGACGCAGGCGGGCCAGGGCACCACCGACGCCAGGAAGGCGCCAAGCGCGCGTGTGGAGCTCTGGACGAGAGGGAGGGGCTGCGAGCATCGAGCGAAACGCACAGTGGGCATGTGACTGAACATCTGTTGGAGAAACGACACTAAACTTTCTGAATTTATTGAATATGAACAAAACAGTGCATGCCAAGTGTTCGACAGAATGATTCTGGCATCTAGGGATTTTTCCTTGAGCTGATTTTTGGTGGAGTGGTCTCTCATTGCAACTAGGGGTTGCCTGAATTTTGGTGGAATTTTTGGAGAAGTGTAGATATGAATTTCACCAAATTTGGCAAATCTGGTCCAAACTTGCAGAGAGTGAAATTTGAAATATTTGAAAAGAAGAAGAGGGGATTAAGATGGTTCTAGGTTCTGGGTACAAAGGAATATCCAGAGGTGTTGAGTTGAGGTCAAAAATCAAATGCATTAGGGTACTTGCTTTGCAAATCACCTAGGCTCAAAAGAAAAAGACAGAATTATTTTGGAAAGAGAAATAATTGGAATAAAATCCAAAAATGGATTTTATTAGTTTGGACAGAATGTTTGGGTTGTACCCAAGTGGGAGGAGGGGTTTTGGGGGAGTTTTACCATAAGAATCATGGTAAACAAGAGTGGATCAAAATCAAATGAAAGCCCAAAAAAATCAAAAAGGTTTTCTTTTTGGAAGGAACTAAATCCAAGAAAAGGTTTTTGAGAGGGCAAACTTAGAAGAGGGTTTTTAGGAAGGGTTTAAATGACCTTCTTCAAACCAAGCAAGGCTCTTTCTGAAAACAAAAATCAAATTTTTTTTTGGAGTGTCACAGTCTGTGGCGACCGATTCTCCGGGTGTTAATTCCCAGAAAATGGCCGTTGTGCTCACCAGCCCTAGGATAACTGCTAGCTGATGAGGCACCAACTTGATACAGAAATTCCAAGCAAAATACAAAATATGTAGTACAAGACCATTCTGGCCTGTGAGTACAACAAATGGTTTCTAGTGGTTGATGGCGGAAGCGGGTTGTGAATCATCAGTGTCTATGGGACTCCATTTCCCACGGGAACAGCTGACCAGGTTAACTCCTATCTTCGCGAGGCTGCTATCACTGTTGCTTAGGTTCCGGGGCTGTCTTCGCGGTCGCTCCTCTCCGTGCAAGAAATCTGGCCAAGACAATAGCCAGGGACAAGCCAGTGATTACTTTGAATGTACTCGCGAACATTATGAACACTGGTATAATATGACAATGATGTGCTGCAAATATTCTATGCTCATGACGTCAGTCACAAAAGATAAATAAAACTCTGATGCGTACAAGCATGTTAATTATGAATATGCAATAACTTAGCAATATTAAAATTATGAAATAAATAACAAACATGCCACAGTCGGGCGTCTTAGCGACACCGCATAAAGGGCTTTAAAAGAAATGCGACAGTCGGGCGTCTGAGCGACACCACATAAAGGGCTTTAAAAGAAATGCCACAGTTGGGCGTCTGAGCGACACCACATAAAGGGCTTTAAAATAAATGCCACAGTCGAGCGTCTAAGAGACACCACATAAAGGGCTTTAAAAGAAATGCCACAGTCGGGCGTCTGAGCGACACCACATAAAGGGATTTAAAAGAAATGCCACAGTTGGGTGTCTGAGCGACACCACATAAAGGGCTTCAAAAGAAATGCCACAGTCGGGCGTCTGAGCGACACCATATAAAGGGCTTTAAAAGAAACAATCATAGTGAATATACCGGAGGTAAAACCATCCCAGGGATATTTGATAATACCAAAAATATCACGGGTTAGTCCACAACAAAATAATCATCATCATTATCACATGTCACAAGTTGTAATATCAGTTCTGATTTAACAGTTTCACCTCCGAAGACCGACAGTAAGACCGACACTTGACCCATCCTAGACTGTAATCCTTAACCATGGACACGGCTATTCGAATAGGTTTTATCTCTGCAGAGGGTGTACTCTTTACCCACGAGTAACGGGTTCCTTTAGTCCATCGGGACTAATTCTGTCTACGCTCTTTTTGTTGAAAACACACCTAACTTGCACACACCAGCTTAAATTAGACGTGTCTGGAATCACCCACGACACCTGTCAAGCAAACTCTAAGTGGGGAGGCTACAACCTCGCGTAGCATGGGATCAAATTTATATTGCGCGCTCTAAGGGGTGGCCTCCCCCCTCGGTCTCAACCGGAAACACCCATGCCCCCGGACCAGGTGGCCTGCCTACCAGCTACAACCGGTATCTTCCACCCTGGCCTCTCTGTATGGTGTGTGCTAGAAAGATGTTGACAACTTACTGAACCGTACTCTACTTGTTGTAGAGACGAGTGGTAGTACGAAACAAGTATGGGGGTTACTGGAACAAGACTCGATCTATGGTCGACTCAGGAGGTTCATAAATTTCCCTTCATGACATGTATAACAAAATGTTCCAACCAACACGATCACCGCTCACCATACCTCATTATGCCATACCGGACATAACCGTCCCAACGGGGACCGGCGACAAACTCATGCCTACCCAAGGCAGAAGTTTTTCCCGAATTCCTTCCGGCATGCAAGCAAGGCACATGAGGATGATTATTATCACAAGTGTGATCATTTACAACAGCATGGAAATCACAAATATGCATCCATGCACATGATCATCTCACATCAAATAACAAGTTCTCCAAAAATGAGGTAGTGTTATAAACGTCTCAACGAACACACAAAAGTATTATGCCGGGGTTCAGAATGCTTGCCTTCAGGTCATGGGAAGGCAAGGTGCATTTCAAACTCTTGAAATACTTCTCCTCTCTTCAAAAATCCTATTTTAGAAATATAAATGAATTAACACACAAAATAAGAACAACACAAAAAGTTGTTCTGAAATTTTTTCAAATAAATCTTAAAACAAACTAGACAATATTTGAGAGAGGTAGGAAAAAGAATTAATTCATTTGGAGTTATATTTTAAAAGATAAAGCCAGTCAAATCCCTGGTAAAAAACATCTGTTTTTAAAATAAAACAGAAAAGATAACGTTTTAAAAGAAAAACACGTCGAAGGCGTATTCGGGAAAGGCGCTTCCACTTACTCCTGCGTGGACAGGCGCTGGGTCACTGACGGTGGGCCCGCCTGGCCCACTGGTCAGGTTTGACCGGCCACGCGCGCGTCGTTCCCCTCCGACTGAACAGAGGCGGAGCTCCGGCGAGGATTTGCCGGCAAACGGGGGCGTCCCTTGGAGATATGAGGACATGGGTGTGCTTAGGGGGTCGAGACGAATCTGTGGGTAGCCGCCATGGTCACCGATGTGAACGGAGTCGCCGACGACGAGCTTCGCGGCGGAGGAGGCGCTCGGGTGGATAGTGGGTTTGGGGCTACGGTGGTTTCTGACCAAAATCGAGCGTGGGGTTGCACTCACGAGAGGGAGGGAGAGCTCTTGGTGGAGAGAATGGAGAGGGAGAGGCGCTGGTGGCGACGGAATCGGCTGGAACTTGGCGGCGACCGAACCGGCCGGACTCGGGGAAGATGGCCTTCCCCTCCTCGACTGCTGGCCGCGGTAGCTATAGGGGGATCATATGAGGTTGCTCGAGGACTCGATTGAGCTCCGGGGCCCTTATATAGGCGGTGGAGGTCGGTTCAGAGGCGGCCGGCGATAAGGACGATGGCGAACCTTTTTTCCGTAGCAATAGCGACGTGGCGGAGACACTCGCTAGGGGACGAAGCTGCGGCTGAGCTGGAGATGCTTAAGGGGGCAGCTGGCGAGCGCTGGCGGCTTGTCAGCACCGACGGAGGCAGGGATGCACTGCGGACGCCGGCGTCCCGCCAAGGCTCTGATGGCGGCACTGTTGGCTGCCAGGGCGGCTTGGCACGGTTTTTGTGGGAAGGGGAGTGCGTGGCGTGGCGCTACAGAGCGGGCCAAAATCCAGGGGCGTGACGTGTCGGCTCTGGCGCGGCTCGTGCAATACGCGCGCTCTAGGCGCGTCCAGTGCACGCACGGAAGGTGTTCGATACAATGTCGTGGCATGCTACAGGTCACAGGTGAGGTTGGCAAGCAACAGGACTAGGTTAGAGATAGAGGGAAACTCAAGGGACAAGGTGGTTTGGTCAGGTGGTCAAGTTCATAATGCAGACAAAACTCATGCCAAAACAGTTCATGCCCTCCAGGTGTTTGACAAAATGCCACAGGCACTTAGGCTTTTCTTAGAGTGGCCAAATCTTCCAGATTGAAGTCTCTTTGGATGCACAAGAGGGTGGTGAGGTTTGTTTGTGAAAAGCACAAACTTGTTAGTGCAAGTTTTGCAGAACTTCAAATCTGGACAGGAGGTGAATGGCATTATTTCATGCACCAAAAATATGCCAATGGTTGCATGCTCCTAGACTTAGGGGTTTAGCATGGAGGACTACAAGTAGGGAAAAGAGTCTAGGGCCAAAGAGCAAGCAAGAATATGGTTGCTGTACAAACCATCATGTTGGACCAGAATGGAGATGAGGTTGATTCACTCAAAAATTTCAAAGAACATCCCTGGATTTTTGCATATAATGGAATCATATGCTCCTACTGACATCCCATAATTTTGGTGGAAGCTAGGAAGGAATATTTAAAAGGGTTGTAGTGCAAAATTGTCCACTGGACCAGAGAAGAAAAACATGTGTAGCACTCAAAATATGTACTGAATGAAGTATATTATTGCACAAAAGTGATTTAGAGACATCACATGACATCTCCAAATTTTGGTTGGATTTTTAGATAAATCTATCAACTGGTTGTAGTACAAAAAGAGCTCCAAAACTTAAAACAAGTCATTTTAATGAATATAGCTCAGGGTGGAATAATTTAATAAATAAACCTACTGATTAGGAAATTGTTTTAATGAGATGGCATAGAAGTTCAATATGTTTGGAAGGATCCACTAGGGTAGATACTCATTAATATAAAAAGAAAGGTTCTGAAATCAACAGAAATATTCTTGCAGGCAAAAATTTTAAACTCTCGTCAAAATTTTAATAACTAAAACCTGGTTAAATTTTTGGGGTGTTACAATTTTGTCATTTTTTCCATGTTTGATGTGTGCATCCTATGAGCCTGAGCTCTACATGTGTTTTATACTATATCAGCCATCTTTACAGTGGTGCCATCCATGTATTTTTGGGAGTCTTTTAGTGAGTGCATCAAGCTTGTTAAGTAGGGTACTTGTTGTTACTGTTTTGCTAGTCTGAATCTGTTATTTCGTGATGCTATGTAAACCTGCTGCTACAAGTCAATCTATGCTTAATCTGGAGATGTTCACTAAGGATGTTTTTTCAAGCATGTCATGATCCATCCATCCATGCCCCTGGTTGCATTTATAGCCTGCTGTAGATTGTTGTAATCTTGCTCTCAGTTTGCTAAATAATGTTGCTGTCAGCCTGTTAACATTAAGTTCAGTTTTGCCATGTGCTTTGCTAGTGATACATGCACCCTATGAACTTGCTATTGCCATTCTTAGCTTCATAAATATGTCTTATTACTTTTGGTCACCTTGTAATGCTATGTATTGCTCTGTGGTGAGTGGTACAAGCTCACCAACATGCCTACTTATCGTTGTTTCTGCCATGTATGAATCTGTCATATAACTTGTCATGTTTACATGGGTGCCATAATATCTTCTTATCCTTTTGGCTCATGGTGAGTAGAGGACTTTTGTTCTATGCAATTAGTAGATTCATTACATGCCTTTGTTTTCCATGATAAGTTCCTGTAACGTGTTGTTTGATAGCTCTAAACATTGCAACCTGATGTTATTTCTGCAAAGTCTGAAACTGTTATTATTTGCAATCTTGCCATGTGTTTTGAGCATGTTCTAGTGATTTCTAGAGATAGCTCAGTGTTCATGCTTTGTCATGCTTTACCTTTACATCATGTCCATGCCTTTTTTTCTCATGTTGGGGTGCCGTAGCATGTTGTTTTGATGCTTGCAATATGCCTAGTTGCTGTTTTGGACAGCTTGTCCATTAAACTGGTATAGAGTGCGTGTGTTGAACCGTTGCTCCGTTTTGAGTGTGCTCTATATGAAACTTGCTTGATTTTGCATGTAGATTCATTTTATCATGTTGCATCCTTGTTTTGACGTGTTTGCTTGATGTTTTTATGCATTTTGCATCAATGCCATGTTTAACTTGTTTTGCTCATATCTTCTAGGCCGTAGCTCCGAACTAAATGAACTTTATATGTAACTTGACTAGAATCTCGTGTAGATTATATTGGTGCATCTTAACTTGCTATTTAACAACTTGAACATAAGGTTTAATCAGATCTGGACCAATTTCGAAATTTGCATATGAGGACTTACCGGAATTGTCATATGTTGTTCCCGGCCTCATTCAAACTTGCCTTGATGTGTTGCTCTTGTTTGCATCATCTCTTGCCATGAGTAGATTAATGTAGCCTTGTCATGCATCATACTTGGTTGAGCATCATGCCTTGTTCATGTGTGGTGTGTTTACCATGTTGTGTGCTTCTTCTCGATAGTTCCCGTTTCGTTGCGATCGTGAGGATTCGTTCGTCTACGCTTGGTTCGGCTTCATCCGTTCGTCTTCTTCATGGACTCTTTCTTCTTCCTAGCGGGATTTCAGGAAAGATGACCGCTACCATGGATCTCACTACTATCATTGCTATGCTAGTTGCTTCATTCTATCGCTATGCTGCGCTACCTATCATTTGCTCTTCAAGCCTCCCAAATTGCCATGTCAGCCTCTAACCTTTTTCACCCTTCCTAGAAAACCGTTGTTTGGATATGTTACCGCTTTTGCTCAGCACCTCTTATAGCATTGTTAGTTGCAGGTGAAGTTGAAGATTGCTCCATGGTGGACAGGATTATGTTGGGATATCATAATATCCCTTATTTAATTAATGCATCTATATACTTGGTAAAGGGTGCAAGACTCGGCCTTATTCCTGGTGTTTTGTTCCACTCTCGCCGCCCTAGTTTCTGTCATACCGGTGTTATGTTCCCGGATTTTGCGTTCCTTACGCCGTTGGGTGATTTATGGGACCCCCTTGATAGTTCACTTTGAATAAAACTCCTCCAGCAAGGCCCAACCTTGGTTTTACCATTTGCCTCACCACCACCTATACCCTTCCCTTGGGTCGGCCAACCCAAGGGTCATCTTTATTTTAGCCCCCCCGGGCCAATGCTTGTCTAAGTGTTGGTCCGAACCAGAGCCACTTGCAGCGCCACCTCGGGGAAACTTGAGGGCTGGTTTTAGTTGTACGTAGTGTTCATCCAGTGTTGCCCTGAGAACGAGATATGTGCAGCTCCTATCGGGATTGTCGGCGCATCGGGCGGCTTTGCTGGTCTTGTTTTACCATTGTCGAAATGTCTTGTAAACCAGGATTCCGAGTCTGATCGGGTCTTCCTGGGAGAAGGTATATCCTTCATTGATCGCGAGAGCTTATCATGGGCTAAGTTGGAACACCCCTATAGGGTTTAAACTTTTGAAAGCCGTGCCCGCGGTTATGTGGTAGATGGGAATTTGTTAATGTCCGGTTGTAGATAACTTGACACCAGATCTGAATTAAAATGCATCAACTGCGTGTGTAGCCGTGATGGTCTCTTTTCGGCGGAGTCTGGGAAGCGAACATGGTTTTGGGTTATGTTTGACGTAAGTAGGAGTTCATGATAACTTTTTGATCATTGCTAGCTTCATGATCGTTCCGCTTGCTCTCTTCTCGCTCTTATTTGCGTATGTTAGCCACCATATATGCTTAGTCGCTGCTGCAACCTCACCACTTTACCCCTTCCCTTCCCTTTAAGATTTGCTAGTCTTGATACCCATGGTAACGGGATTGTTGAGTCCTCGTGGCTCACAGATTACTACAACAACAGTTGCTGGTACAGGTTTTGCAATGATCATGACGCGAGAGCGATGTTTACTTGTTTTGAAGTTCTTCTTCTGCTTCTTCGATCAGGGGATAGGTTCCAAGTCGGCAGCCTGGGCTAGCAGGGTGGATGTCATTTGAGTTTCTGTTTGTGTTTCATCCGTAGTCGGATGATGCTCTAATGTATTGTGATGTTGTATTCGTGTGGCATTGTATGCCTTTTGTATGTATCCCCATCTATTATGTAATGTTGATGTAATTATATCCACCTTGCAAAAGCGTTTCAATATGCGGTTCTATCCTTGGTGGGACCTTCGAGTCTCTTTAGGATAGTATCGCATATTGGGCGTGACAATCAACTTCATAATTTTTGTACATACTCCGTGCATGAACCGCTCCAGAACCAAACTTCTCATTACTCTAGGGAAAATCGTTATTTCTACCTATCGATTGCGCCATGGAGCAGAACCAAATTTTAGAAGTTACAAGTTCAAAAGGAAAATCCTGCCGTGTTCGCGTCGCATCCCCACATGGTTGGTCCAGCACGTCGCTCAAGGGGGAATGCGTGCAGTGTTGCATTTTCACTCACAAGTGGGACCGCAGTTGAGCAAACCGACTATCGGCAAACCCCCACCCCTCCCACCGCGCGATTGCTGAGAAAACAGGATGGAGAAGAGATGGCTGTAGCATGGACTCCAAGAAAATTGGTGTCGGATGGGACTCCTGTGGGTGGCGTGTGCCGTACTGCTAGACGTGAATGCTGGTTATGGCCCATGCCACCCCACTATATCGAGCCAGGAGCTGGTTACGTAGAACAAATTTCCTGGAGTCTGTGTTCAGCCCTCCTCTATCTCTCTTCTCAGCCAGCCAGCGGGAGCGCGGAGCCCATCGTCTATTTGCTCATATGTAGTCCCACATGTCAATGAAAACGCAAGAGGACCCATTGAACCTGCACATCTTTCACCTCGACGTGCTGGTAATGAAAAACAAATCCAATAAAGATCTTTGGTGGCCGATTTTGGAGTTACTCAAGGGTAGTAAGATTCTATTTACAATTTCACCATGACTTGCCATCAATGTGGAGCGGCGGGCTCAGCTGGCGCCGGGCGGGAAACACACGCGAGTGGGGGGAGGGGTTTTTGTTGGTCCAAGAAGGTGAGAAGCCAACTTGGGATCGGTCCGGACGGGGAAATATTGTGTGCTCCCATACTCTGCATATGACACTAGTCTATGTTACTACTCCCTCCTTTCCGGTTTATAGAGGTGCTTAGAGTAACATAGTAATATGTTATAGTATAAGTTACTCCCCACTATGACCAGCCTTGGCCTCTGCCAGTGCTCCACCATGTATAGCTACTAAGCCTGCCACATAGGCATAAAATATGATGTGGCAAGTTAATTAAGAAGAGAGAGACTAGTTTGGTGATCGCAGGAAGAAATGGTGGAAAGACAATCTTGAGTCTATAGCTAATTAAATGAAGCAAGCATAACAACAATAAACTAAGCACCTATGCATTGAAGACTTGAGTTACTAAGCCATTTAATGCACTTAGCGCCTCATCTAAGCACATCTAAGCACTTAGCACTTAGCACACCCTTGACCGTGGACCTTAACGGTGTACGTCACCTTGTGTCTCATTATTTTCCTCGTCATCATCTGAGTCCTCGAAGATCTCACCCACATCATCATTAGGCATGCACCGCCTTGATGGACAACATGCGCAGAAGGAGTAGAGGTGACTGGGGATGCACCCACGTTGTGGGAACTCCGTACTTGCTCTTGTGCATGCAGCGTGCGTGTTTTTCCATCGGTGCTAGCTCTAAGGCCGAGGCTGCGGTCGTCTTCATCTGTGACTAGTCGTTGAGCAACGACAGCAAAGAGGTGCTGCAAGAGATGCGTAGGCATCATTGTGTGAGAGCTTTGCCATAGCACGACGAACTGGACGTCACCGCAGATGGCGCATGCCTCCATGCAGTCGAGTGTGTGTGCATGCATGTGTTATTCATGTGCATTCTGCGATCGAGTGTGTGTGCATGCATGTGTTGTGTACTCCTACATGCGTTGTGTGCTCCATGATGTGCGCGTATGTGCATGAGTTGGATCGGATGGAGTTAGTGCGTTGGCGTGTGTAAATGCGTGGCTGCATGCGTCCTGTACATGCATGGCTTGTTGTGTGGTTATCAATATAAACTATAAAACATCTTCAACTTAGCATCCTGATGTATCATTTCTAGTGGTTAGCGAAGAGTTCATGTTCTTTTATTAGTTTATAGGTGGGCAGGCGGCAAAAAATAGGGGGAAATGCGCAAGGTTCCTTGCAGACGCTCCACCGCGAGGTTCCTTGCTCTCTCTCGGTCGTCGGGAATATATGTTCTTCAACTCTTTTCTTTTACGTGAGCTTTGTTCATCCTTTTGCCAGCACGCGAGACATCTAGCATTAAGGTGCACGTGTCATGCAAGAAAATGGAGATAATCAGATAAGCAGTGCATAAGTGAGTCATGCACTTCGATGGTACCAACTACGCAATATTTTTTCTTCTCGATGGCACATGAATAGTGCACGTACTCAACAACGGAGCACAGGATGGTATCCATGACATGGTCAGCCCTTTTTTGGAGAGAGTACGTACTAAATAACCTTCATGTGTCCCGTCAACTCACAGGACAGCGAGAAGCTTGATTACGCCTTCTCCCTCGCCAATGCGTGCGCAGTGGATCGCAGCACGAGGAGAAACTTTTGCTTCAAGCGGTGGATGTGCAGCAGTTCATTTGGAGTCAGAATGCCAGAAGTACTACTGTAGAACTATCGACTTCCGGAAGAGGCGAAGATCCAAGCGCAAGGTCACCTACTAACCTTAGGCTAGGCGTAGTGGGAGTAACATAAGTAGGGGTACCTCCTTTTTTTATTCTAGAAACAACCACACGTGAATATCGAGGTGTTGGTTATGTAGAACAAATTTCCTGGAGTCCATGCTCAGCCCTCCTCTATCTCTCTTCTCAGCCAGCCAGCAAACGCGTGGATCCCATAGTCTATTTGCTCATATGCGGTCCCACAGGTCAGTGAAAACGCAAAAGGACCCACTAAACCTGCACATAATTCACCTTGATGTGCTGGTGATGAAAAACAAATCCAATAAAGATCTTCGGTGGCCGCTTTTGGAGTTACTCAAGAGTAGTAAGATTCTATTTACAGTTTAACCCAAGATGCACATCACATGGCTTCAACAACCACTCTATTTTCTTGCATGACACGACCTGGATGCTGGTTGTCCCACGTGTCGGCAAAACAAGGAAGAACCCCGACTAAATCTTTGGTTGTGCTCTCGGATTAGACTAGTTGTGCTAACTTAAAATGTTATTGTGTAGAATGGATGCAAGTTTTGGTATTGGGAAGAAGAGTACATTGATATATTGATAGAGCGCAATTCAGTAGATGTTCAAGCACTTTTAGCTAGCATAGAGGCTAGAGATGAGACTGGTGCACTTGTTGATAGAATAGAGGCTAGACATGAGACTAGATGCGAGGAAGCAACATCTACTTCTTTACACTCAATGAAGAAAGAAGCACACAGGATAGAGCCTCCGCAGATCAATAATGAATGCATTGAGAAGGCACTGATCCAACTTACATTAGCAGTTATTGAAGTTGGATATCTTCTAAGATGTATTCTTGTGGTTATTAATTTCTTTGGTCTTGCTTTTCTAGTCAAATTTTTGGTGATGTATTTCCATGTACCAAAAATCAATGATGAAAAAAAGATATGTGTTTGCAAAGAAAAATGTACGCGGCTGGGATGCGTCCGCACGTTGGGCGCATGGCCACCGCATCCGGACACAACCCCATTGCCCTACCCAAACAGATAGAATCTGGGCAAAACAGAGGTCCGTTTGGGGTCGTGCGTTGGAGTTGGACTTACAAGTGGGACCGCAGTTGAGGGAATTGACTATCGGCAAACCCCCACCTCGCCCGCCGTGCGACGGCTGAGTTAGTGAAACGACGAGGTTGAAGAGATTGCTGTAGCATGGACTCCAAGAAATATGGTGTCAGATGGAAGTTGTGTTGGTGGCGTGTGCCATACTCCTGGACGTGAATGCTTGTTCTGGCCCATGCCACCCTACTACTCCTACTACTTATAGTAGTAGTATCGAGGATTCGTGGTGTTGGTTACGTACAGCAAACACATTAACATATGGCCCACCTCACACTATGGACAAATTTCCCGGAGTCTGTGCTAGGTTAAAAAGTGTTATTTTTGAGGGTGCACTACTAGGGAAAAGCCTATACACAGAATCTTATCAGCAGCGCGCTTTAAAATAAAGCGCTGCTGCTAATTAGCAGAAGCGAGATCAAGAATAACTCGCTGCTGAAATAAATATAGTAGTAGCGCGCACTCTCAAAGACGCGGTACTGCTATAATTCCCACGAGCCCGCCGCGAGGCTAGTTATAGCAGCAACGCGTTATATTGATGGGCGCTACTGCTACGTAGCATAGTAGTAGGGAATTTCGCCAATAAGCGCTACTTCTAAGTTTACTACAAAATTTAATCCCACCTCGCTCCGTGAAGAGAGTTTCTACCACCTTAAATATACTACTTCTCAAACTTTGACAAGCACTTGGTCTTCATTGAACTCTATGTGTAGAATTTGTGGCTGCAATATGAGTCTTCACCTGTTCCTAAACCGGTGAGGACTCATATTGACAAATCAGATTGTACACAAAAAGATCGTTGATGATCAATGTTTTTTGATACATTGAACTAAGTCTATTTTTACATGCTGACACATAGCAGTAGTGCTTCTTTGTGAAAGGCGCTGCTGCTAGGTAGTTTAGCAGTAGCGTCTTTCTCTATAGCGCGCTACTGCTAAGCCATTCCATCTCCCACCCCCGCCCATCTCCTCTATCCTATCCACTCACAGTCACACACTCACTGGATCCCCTCCCAATCCCCCGCGCCGGTCCTCCCCCGTCGCCCCTCCTCCCTCTGCGCCGCCTTCACCTCCTCCTCCTTGCTGGACTCGGTACCGGCCTCCTCCTCCATCCTCCCTCTCCACTCGCCGCTGGCCGACCCCTCCTCGCTCCGCCTTCCTCCTCCGTCCTCCCTCCACTGGCCGCCGGCCGGCCCCTCCTCGCTCCGCGTTCCTCCTCCGTCCTACTCTCTTCTCCCTCCTCGAGTCGCCGCTCCTTCTCCCTCCTGCCTACTACATTTTGATTTAGTAGTCTAGTTCATAGGCAACATTTTGATTTAGTTGATTTAGTAGGCTTGTTGATTTAGTTGATTTAGAACATTTTGATTTAGTTGATTTAGTAGGCTAGTTGATTTAGAACATTTTGATTTAGTTGATTTAGTAGGCTAGTTGATTTAGTTGATTTAGAACATTTTGATTTAGTTGATTTAGTAGGCTAGTTGATTTAGTTGATTTAGAACATTTTGATTTAGTTGATTTAGTAGGCTAGTTGATTTAGTTGATTTAGAACATTTTGATTTAGTTGATTTAGTAGGCTAGTTCATTTAGTTGATTTAGAACATTTTGATTTAGTTGATTTAGTAGGATAGTTTGTTTAGTTGATTTAGAACATTTTGATTTAGTTGTTTTAGTAGGCTAGTCCATTTAGTTGATTTAGAACATTTTGATTTAGTTGATTGTCCATCAAATTGCTTCTCGCGGAAAAACCAAAAATATCACATGCTACTGTTTTTCTTTCCTGTGAAGTGGATCGTTAATCCTTTGCTCATATTGCTTTAGGAAAAATGGCGCCACCACCACCACCACTATGTCGACTGTGCAAGTCAAGGTGCGCCAGCAGCCTTGCAACTGGCAAGATGTTCGGCATCTACTTCCAGCCGAGTTTTCGTCATGCGGCGGTAGGAAATTAGATGAAATGTAATAACTATTTTATTTTTATTGTTGGCATTACTGCATTGTGTCATTTTACTTATTTTACACATATCCTCCCATGCAATGTGAGGGTGAAATTCAGCAAGCTGACATGAGACACTGTGACATTTGAGGCTCCTGGGGGGTCGTACACTATGGAGGTCGAGAAAGGACACAATATGTCACAGGTTGGAGGAGATGGATGGGCCCGTTTCATCGCTCGCATGTGTCTTACTGGTGGTGAGTTGATCAGCTTCTCCTTCAGAGCAGAAAGACCCAAGCCGGCTGTCATTTATCTCAACCTGGTGGAAGATGATGAAGATGACGAAGATGGTGAAGATGATGAAGATAATGAGGACCCACTCGATGAAGATGATGAGGACCCACTTCATGAAGCCATCGTAGCTCAAAGAACAATGCTGAGTGAGGAGGAGGTGTCCAACCTGTGGGACATAATTCCGCCACGTGCTGACTTTGTCGGGGTGCCATTCGTGACACGCCTGACAAATACCATGGATGATCGACATGATATGGTATGTTATACATACAAATGCAAATTATCCGATGAAATACTTAGTGTACAGTCCAATGATATGGTATGTTGTGTGGAATCTAGTCGACGATATGTTTTAGTGCAGAGTTCGATCACATGCTTATTAGTGTAGAATCTAAGGAAACTATTAATAGTGTAGATAATCCATATGTACTTATTTGCGAGGCTATTTATTAATTGATATGATTTTTTTATTCAGAAATTGGCGAAGAGCATATCTGTGAGTTATGGTATCGAGCCTGATGAAGAAGGCTCAGCTGGACTCCACCTTACTGCAAGGGGCTCCGTCACAACCTGTACTTACTGCGTGGACACGGACGATCGCACACACTTAAACTCGGTTGGGTGGAAAAAATTCCTCGATGGCAAGAATCTTCGTGTTGGACAGGCCATCCTAATTACTATCAGGAACACCAACCGCCCAGGCTTGAGGATGATGATTGTCTTTGATGTCATCTAGAACTACATATGTGTGTGTGTGTGGCTATATCATCTAGAACTACATATGTGTGTGTGTGGCTATATCATCTAGAACTACATATGATGATCGCCGTTGATATGACCTTGTACTGCTTGAGGATGCATGTTGACTATGAATGAAATTGTTATCTAGTACTCCCTTCGTTCCAAATTACTCGTCGTGGTTTGAACTAAAACCACGACGACTAATTTGGAATGAAGGGAGTACTACCCAGTAATGGTTTATGAATTTGATATCTACTAGCAGTACCTAGTATCTAGTATCTGAAAGGGAAACTGAAGGGGAAAGGGATACGGGAAAATGATGAAAGATATAGCAATAGCGAGGGACTGCGAAATTTCTACAACTAAGTAATAGTAGAACGTTCATAAAAAGCGCTGCTGATATCGTCAACAGTAGTAGCGCGGGTACGGACCGCGCTACTACTATAAGTTAGCTGTAGTGCCTTATTAGTAGTGCGGCCACCCACGCTGCTGCTAGCCCCAAAACCCGCGCTACTACTAGGGTTTTCCCTAGTAGTGGTGGGTGGCTGGTCTCAAGTTTAAAACATGTTGTATTACGTATACGTAAACATAGAGATAGTGCAGCAGTTCTGAAAGTTTGAACTCAAACATCAGAATGCAATTTCTACTGGACTCATCCGAGGACCTAGGATGATGGGATTCCCATCTACAGTAAAAACACCCGCCCGAGGCGTGAAGCATGTGAAGCTCGTACAAATAGTGTACTATTGTTGATTGGCCTCATTCTATAACCTGTTGCAATGCACGTAAAATTATGTACTATATGCTCCTTCTCGGTCGTCGGGAAGCTATGTTCTTCCACTCTTTCGTTTAAGACATGAGCTTTGTTCATCCTTTTGCCGACAAGCGGGACATCTATATGCCTCCATTTTAGAAAGCATACTATATGCCTCCATGACACACAAGACATCTTGAATCAAGGTGGCGTGTCATGCAAGAAAATGGAGATATGCAGTGCATAAGTGAGTTGTGCACTTTGATGGCACCTAGTACTACGCAATATTTTTTCTCCTCGATGGCACATGAATAGTGCACATACTCAATGACAGAGCACGGGATGGTAACCATGGGCATGGTTGGCCCTTTTTGAAGAGAGTGCTAATAAATAATTTTGATGTGTCCCATCAACTCGCAGAACAACGAGAAGCTTGCTTACCTTCTCCCTCGCCAACGCGTGCGTGGTGGCTCGCAGCACGAGGAGAAACTTTTGCTTACAAGCGGTGGACGTGCAGCAGTTCATTTGGCGTCAGATTGCCAGAAGTACTACTGTAGTACCATCATTATTGTTCGACTTCCGGAAGAGGAGAAGATCCAAGCGCAAGGCCAGCTACTAACCTAGTACAGTACTACTATAGCCAAAGTTGGTCCACCTTTTTAGAGCATGGTTAATTAATATAGGCGTCTCTTGCAGCGGCACATCATTTAGAGCAAGTACTCTCTTCGTAGGAACAAAGTGAAACAAAAGTTGGAGTGGATGCTAGATTGTCAATTAAAACATGATTACATATCAAAAAAAAATCCTATAGCATTCTAACCTATGAATCAAATGACCAATGTAGGAAAATTATAAGGGGGTCTCTCCAACAGTGTTCCTCGGCTCGCACCTAGCATCACGACGGTCGAACTTGGAGTCATTCATCTGGTACACATGGCATCTCAGATCTGGACAGAAGGTGACGCTACATCTCACTTCGTCCGCCATTTGAAGCTGCACGCCGGTGGAGGACTAGCATACTCCAATATTAGGTTGACTCTATGTGATGTGGCAACTTGATATACTAACCGGATGCTAGCTATACTACTATGGTACTCACACTCCAAGAAGTGACTCGAAAACCATTCATAAATTGAATGACATGCATTTGCAAATGTACCATTTGTAACATACAATAAGTCATCAACACACAATGACAACGAGGATACATGTTGGATTATAGATTATTTCCAACAAAACATTCTAGTAAATACTGAAGTTTTCATCACACAACAAATAACAAGCAATAAAATGAACTTCAACTCAACCAATCCTCGGTGTTGGAAACGCTTGCTTTGAACCACAAGTGATTCTCTGGGAAGGGCCATTTATTGTCAATCTCGAGACCAAGACATGACTGATCATCCAGGCTGAAGCGGCCTACTATATCAGTACCAGGGTAGGGAACCACCGAAATGTCCGAGGTATAGATACAGTTGCTTCTCATAAATGGTAGTAACGTTGTGTCAACAGAACACTACTACAAAAAGGTCTATATATGGAATGGCCACTAATGGCGCATCTGTCATGTGGTGCGCCACTACTATATAGCAGTGGCGCACCATGTGCAGGTGCGCCATTAGTGTGGAAGACACTAATGGCACACCGTGCACACGGTGCACCACTAGTAAAAAAAATTCTTCTTATTTTTCCAAAGATTCTAATGGCGCATCATGGCAAGGTGCACCATTACTAGTTTAAACTAGTAATGGCGCACTGTGCCATGGTGCGCCATTAGAATATATACTTTTTTTTATTTTTTTGCAAAACTTCTAATGGCACACCAGCAGCAGGTGCGCCATTAGTAACCAGGGTTACTAATGGCGCATTTGGAGGTGGTGCGCCATTAGTAACCTTGGGACCAACAAGATATTTTGGACAGCCCACCTACCCACTCACTTTCCCCACTTCATTCTCTCCACCTCCTCCTTCAAGCTTGTCTCAGCTGCCTCCTCCTCGTCACCTCATTTGCACCATAGATTCATCCAAATTAAGTGGTTAAATTACCATTTTTGATAGGTAAGTAAGGGGGAAGCTATCTTTATGTTGTTCTCCCTCTCTAACAACATGCACATGCACTTTTTGTGGCCTAGCTAGATCTATGTATGTTCGTGGTGTTGCATATGTTTGTGGTGTTGCATATATGTTTGTGTTTGCAGGTACCGGTATTTGAAATGCAATAGTTGCCAATATTTTGCCGGACTGTTGATTCATTTCCGTTTCGGCAAGAATTTTAGCACTATACATTCTTTTGGTCCTATTTTTAGGGAGAGTCATGTCAAAAATTTTCTTGGTTCTAAAATATCATTTTGCTCTACCCCGTAGGCGACCATGATCCGCACGATGACCGAAGGCATCGTGAATAGGTTTTTGAGCTCCGTGAAGGCCGAGATGCTTCAAAAGAACGAGATGGAGATAAGATGTCCGTGTTGAAGATGCAAGCTGAAGAGCCTTATTGCGGACCCGAATTCCGGGCAGGTGCAGGACCACCTGCTCTTGCGTGGTTTCATGGATAGCTATCAGTGGCAAGGTGATGAAGATGACTATGAAGTCGTCCATGGGGGCCGAGCGGCAAGAAATGAGCAAGACTCGGGCGGGCGAGAAGACGAAGAATCTCCAGGACATGATCATGATGGTGATGTTGTACACAGTCATCATGTAGAAGATGCAGGACATGATAATGAGGAAGATGCCGGAGCAGACGAAGGGCATGATCATGAAGATGAAGATGCCGGCGGAGCAGACGATGATGGACCATCGATGGGCTGGGTGCAGGACCCTCATGTTCAAGAGCTGCTTCTCAAGCGGACGAATAACGCAAGAGCTGCCGCCCGAGAGAAAGCCAAGCTGGATCAACTGGAGATAGACGCGGTTACTCCATTGTATGAAGGATGCAGGCCCGAGGATACCCGCCTGAAAGTAACGCTCATGGCTCTAGAGATGAAGGTAAAACACAAAATGACTGATGCATGCTTCGACGAGAACATGTCATTCTGGTGCGAACATCTTCCCAAGGGGAACAAGTGCCCGACTAGTTTCGAGGAGGCGAAGAAAATCATGTGTCCTATGGATTTACCGCACGTGAAATACCATGTGTGCATGAACAATTGCATCATTTATCGGGACGAGCACGCGGAGTCTACCATATGTCCGGTGTGCGGCGTCACTCGATACAAGAAGAGGAAGAAAGCTCCTCCAAAAGTGGTGTGGTACTTTCTGATCACTCCTCGTCTACAACGGTATTTCACGGACCCTAAGGTAGCAAAGCTCCTGCGTTGGCACGCGGATAGGGAGGAGAAGAAGCGAGAATATGACGCAAATGATCCGGAGATAAATAAACAGACAAGATGCTGAGTCACCCTAGGGATGGGAGCCAGTGGCAAGCGTTGAACTTCGAACACCCAGAATTTGGGAAGGATCCAAGGAACATCGTGCTGGGCGCGAGCACCGATGGAGTCAATCCATTTGGCAGCCAGAGAAGCACATATAGCACCTGGCCCGTGTTTGTGTGGATGTACAACCTTCCCTCCTGGTTGTGCATGAAGAGGAAGTACATTCACATGAGTATGCTAATTGAAGGGCCGAAACAACCAGGGAACGACATCAATCTGTATCTGGGGCTGCTGAAAGTGGAGCTAGACATGCTGTGGCAAACGCCAGCCAATGCGTGGGACGCCGCACAAAAAGAATATTTCCCTATGAGAGCCGCACTGCTCACGACGGTGCACGACTATCTCGGTTACGGATATCTCGCGGGGCAGGTGGTCCACGGATTTTTTGGATGCGTCAGGTGCATGGATGACACAACGTATCGCCAGATAGATAGAGATCCCGGTTCTTCGAAAACCGTGTTCATGGGACATCGAAGGTGGCTTCGCGACGATGACCCGTGGAGGAAACGCAAGGATCTGTTCGATGGTGAAACCGAACCCCGAAGACGCCCGTGTATGAGGAGCGCCGAGGAAATAGACCAGTCGTTTAAAAATTGGAAAGATTGCCCACTGCCGGGAAAGAAGCAAAAGGCGCCAGAGCCGGGAAAGAAGCGAAAGGCGCCAGAGCCGCTGCTGAAGGTATGGAAAACGAGGTCTGTTTTCTGGGACTTGCCGTACTGGAAGATCCACTGTGTGCCTCACAGCCTTGATGTCATGCATATCACGAAGAATGTGTGCGAGAGTCGGCTTGGTACCCTGCTCAACATGCCAGAGAGGACCAAAGATGGGCCGAAAGCAAGGGCAGACTTGAAATCAATGGGCATTAGGGAGGAGCTTCACGCTAATGATCATGATGATGACGAGGCGAAGCAGGACAAGGAAAGTCGTCATAAAGGCAAAAAGGCCAAGAACACCGGAAATGACTACCCTCCCGCGTGCTTCACTCTAAGTCAGGAGGAGATCGATCAGTTTTTCACCTGCCTCGTAGGAGTAAAACTTCCTTACGGTTACGCGGGGAAGATCAGCAGATACCTAGACCCAGCGAAGCAGAAGTTCAGCGGGATGAAGTCTACCGACTGTCACGTGCTGATGACGCGGATACTTCCAGTTGCAATCCGTGGGATCATGGACGCGCATGTCTGTGAAATGCTATTTGGCCTATGCAACTTTTTTGACGTCATCTCTTGGAAGTCGGTTGGCGTGAGGCAACTTAGAAGGCTACAGGAAGAGATCGTGGTGATACTATGCGAGCTTGAAATGTACTTCCCGCCCGCATTCTTCGACGTTATGGTGCATCTGCTGCTGCATATCGTGGAGGATATCATCCAACTCGGGCCGACGTTCCTGCACAGCATGCTGCCGTTCGAAAGGATGAACGGTGTCATCAACGGATACGTTTGCAACATGTCACGTCCAGAAGGAAGCATAGCCAGGGGGTTTCTAACCGAAGAGTGCATCTCCTACTACATGAATTATCTAGGCATCGAGGACCCCGTTGGTCTGCCCGTCAACAGGCACCTCGGCAGGCTCGCTGGATGGGGTCACCGTGAGGGTCGCCGCGAAATGCATGTCGACTTCGAGGGTCGACTCGCCGACTTTGTAAGAGCAAACCTAGTCGCACTACAACACATAGACGTGGTCGATCCTTGGGTGGTAGAGCACAAAACCTTTATTAAGAAGACATACAATGATTGAGGCCAATAGAGGACGGACGAAGATATAATCAAAGAGCACAACTCATGTTTCACGCGTTGGTTCAATCAGAAGCTTCTGTCATACCCTTTACATGAGGATTCTTCCGCGGAAGAACAACTCATATTCGCCTTGTCACAGGGCGCTGAGCACAACCTGATGACCTATGAGGCGTACGATATCAACGGCTACACATTCTACACCGAGGACAAGGACATGAAGAGTGATGGTTATCAGAACTCCGGGGTAATGATGGAATCCTACACCGGTAACGACAAGCACAGATACTACGGAAGGATCAAGGAGATCTGGGAGCTGAGCTATGCTGGAGAGAAGGTCCCGATGTTCCATGTCAGATGGGCCAAGAGCGTCATAAAAGAAGACCGGTATTTCACCACCATGGTTATACCCGAAGCCAAATCCAAGACCACGGGCGCAAACGTCACCGCGAAAAATGAGCCATGGGTACTGGCTTCCCAAGTGGACCAATGCTTCTTCATTACCGACCCGCCAAAGCCCAGTCGTGTTGTCGTGAGGAGAGGCAAAAGGAAGATAATCAGAATGGATGGAGTCGCCAATGAGCAAGACTTCGACAAGTACGGCGACCCAAAGATGGAACATGACGACGACGATGAAGTATCAGCATACACCACAAGAAGAAGCAGGACCACCCTACCTAAAGGACGCCCGTTCAAGAGAAGAACTCCATTTATGAAAAATAAGGGCAAGAAGATTGTGAACAGATAGCTAGCTAAGATCGATTGTATTTAAATTGTAGCCTTCATTTCTCGATTATATTTCATGGGCACTTTTTCAACTCATGAATGTTTTTAAATTTCATGGACACTCGATCTCGATCCCCCTCCATCTCGATCGCTATCCCACCTCGCCAGATCTGGTCCCCCTCGCCGCCGAGCACCCCCCGCACCATCTCCCCCGCTCCACCAGCCGCCGCTGCCGACCCCCGGCCCGCACCCTCCCACACTCCAC
>NC_041385.1:567799850-567808381 GCF_002162155.2 Triticum dicoccoides
CCCCATATGAATATTTTTTCATATTCATAAATATTTTCAAATAACAAATTTGAACATATTTTTTCAAAAAAATATTACTGTTTTTATAAAAAAATATTACTGTTATGATTTAAACAAGTTTGAACATATTTAAACACAAATAAATATCAAACAACATTTTAAATGCATAAAAACAAAAATTGGGGAGCTTGGGAATCGAACCCAGGACCTCCTAGTGTGTGTGTTGCGTGCTGACCAGTCAGGCTAGTGGGCGGGTTCTAATTTAGATAGGGTTAGGTGGAATATAACCTAACCAGTCGGGCTAGTAATCAAAACAAAATTCTAATGGTGCACCGAGGGGAGGTGCGCCATTAGAATCGTCGTACTTATGGCGCACTAGGGGTAGGTGCGCCATTAGAACCCTCCCCCACTCCACCTATCCGCCTCGCACTGTGGCCTCCCTCCCTCCCTCGCCAGATTCCCCAACCGTACGCTGCCGCCGCCTCCGTCCGCCGCAGCCACCCACGCGACCCGCTGCCTCCCTGTCCCCTTCCTCCCCCTCGAGCGCCGCTGCCCCCTCCGTCCGCCGCAGCCGCCCATGCGCCCCCGCCGCCTCCCTCTCCCCTTCCTCCCCCTCGAGTGACGCCTCCCCCTCGAGCCCGCCCTCCCCCACGAGCGCCACCTCCCTCGTCTCCCTCCCTAACCCTCGGAGCCGCTAGAGACTTGGAGCCTCGGCGCAGCCCCACGTCCACCAGGAGAGGAGGCCCCACGTCCACCAGGAGAGAAGGCACGCAACCTCCCCGCCGTCTATCCCCGCCTCCCCCAAGCTCGCCGTCTGCGCCCTCCGTCGTCTCCGCTCCGGCCACCACCTCATCATGGTCAGGTAACCCTCCTCCCTCTGCCTCTCTTCTCCTCTCTTCCTCCACTCCTCCCTCCTGGCCATGCCCTCTTCTTCTCTCTATTACTAGGTTTAGGTCAAATCCCTCTCTAATTTAGGTCAAATTAGGTTCTAAAAATTGTCAATTTTGGTCAGCAACCCATCAGTTCTATGCTGAGAATGCCCTGTAGATGCAATAATATTTTAATCATGATCAAATATAACTGCACCCATAAACAGAACCATTTGCATAATAGGTATGTGTTTCCCTCTTCAGTGAAGGGAATTAAATGGTCTAAACCACTTGGCTAGTGTGGTCAGTAACCCAAGGCCAAGGGTCTTTCATTTAGGCAGGCAAGAGCTTCAATCCAAAAGCATTTGCTGTGGACTCCACTCAAAAGCCATTACTCAAAGTTCAGCTAGCACTAAAAAGGCTACTCCTAGTAGAAGTGTTGAATTAAACAAAGTATTTCCACTAGAACAGCTATGTATGTTTTCAGTGAGACTGTGCATGCTCTTTGTTTCATGCAATCTAGTGTCGTACTGCCATCACTAATTCATTTGCTGATCAAGATGTTTGATTGTTTTCCTCTTGTTGATTGTTTGGTCAAAGCTGTCATGTTCTATTAAGGTAGACAGAGCTGTATAGGATTGTTCAAAATATAAGGGCTGAGCTCAAGGAGCATAGCAGCAGCTGTCAGTAGTTACACACTTGCACTGCATCTATGATAGTTGGATGCAATATATTTCCTACTGTATTTGACTAGTGTTTAGGTCAACAACAATCCATGATTTTTTTAGTTACAGCAATCCATGATTTTTAGTTAACAACAACCCATGATTTTTAGTTATAAGCAATCCATGTTTTTTAGTTAACAGCAATCCATGATTTTTTGGCTGTTGGTTGCTGCTGTATGTTGCTATTGCTACTTGTTGGTGGGGCACTAGTGCTACTGCTAGTCTGCTACTTGTGCTGGATGTGCTACTGCTAGTCTGCTGCTCGTGTGTTGTTGTTAGTTATTTCGGTTGCTCGTTGGCTTCTGCTAGTGCTAGGCTGCTAGTAGTTTTGTAGTGTAGTTGCGGCTGCTCTATTGTGTCATGTACAGATATGCTCATGTAGTCATGTGTGCTGCAGATTTATTGGATCTGTGGACTGTGGCCAACCATTTTGATTCTAACTGAACATTTTCAAGCTACTGGTTGCTGGTGCTGTTTTTCTTGTAGCTGGTCATGCTCTGCTGCTGCTGGTTGCTGGTATACTGGTGCGGTGGTGCTCTGTACTATGTTTCCTTGTGCTATGCTGCACTGTTGCTTGCTTCTATACATAGTGTATTGTTTTGTGCTCTGCTGCTGCTAGTTAGTTGTGTTGTGCTTCTGACCTGCTGTTTACTTAGTACTTACTTGTGATGTGATGCTATAACTATTTAGCAAGTGTTTAAAGCTTTAATTCATTAATTGTGCTGGTGATGTGCTGCTGCTAGTTGTGTTGTCAGTAGTCACTGGACTACTTGTGATATCATCTACCTATTGCATTGCTTGTTTGCTACTCTGATTTGCTTGCTTATTTAGTTTGGAGAAGCAAGGAATGGGGAGAAAGCCTTTTCATCCATATGAAAGTAGAGGCACATTGTGGTGCTAGTTTGCTGGGTTTTGTCTTCGATCATTGTGTCGTGATGAATTTGCAGGTACCCCGAGAGGCCCTTGAGTTTGTCAGAATGTCGATTAACTTCCGTTCCGGCAATTCGGGTACTCCATATGTCCTTTTCAGCAAAGGTCACGCTGAAAATTTCCATGAATTTTAGCATGACTTTGCTAAAAATAGGACATATGGGGTACTTGAGACTAATGCATGGGCCGGGGTATCTTAGTACTTAGTTAAGTAGGATCAACTGCCCCTTTATTCTTGCTGCATTAAACCATAGGTGGCAATAGAGCCAAGTGATTAGGCCCAACTTAGAATTCTCCTTAGCATCGATAAACCCTAGATGATAAACCAAACATAGGTGGCAATAGAGCCAAGTGATTAGTGCCAAGTGATTAGGCCCAACCTAGGATGCCTCGGCATCGACAAACCCTAAATGATGAAACCTTGGCTTCTATAGGGTGCCTCGGTGTCGATGAGAACCTAAATGATGTTCGCTTAGGCTTTTAGGGTGCCTCGGCGTCGACAAACCCTAAATGATAAAAGCTTAGCTTTTAGGATGCCTCGGTGTCGACAAACCCTAAATGATGAGACCATGATCTTGTTCCTTGACAATAACCAACTTTTTGACCAAACTTTTTTCCTATTTTGAGTGAAACATGGCCATCAAGGATGAGGCCGGCGGTTCGGGCGGTAAGAAATTTTGGGAGCTGTCCCAGGAGATGGAGGAACAACCTCACCGCTATGAGGACGCCGCGGAAGACACCGATCCTGACTACACAACCCCTAGTGGCGTCGGGGATGACACCACTGATGGTGCCGCCAAGGATGCCACCATTGATGATGGCGGCGCACGCATAGATGGCAGCCAACCGAAGAAGCAACGGAAGGACCGGCGCCTGAATGCGCTCCGCACCCTCAAGGAGGAATTTACTCAAGTGGACTCCGACGGGCATCCAACGGAGCCCAAACATATAGTCAAGGGGTACTCAGTTCAGGTCGGGTGCATTCTCCGGAGCACAGTCTTGATCAACACCGAGAACCTTAGGCATAAGGATCGAGGGAATTTGCGCAACCTCCTCTTCACAAAGCTGCACGAACGATACAAGTTCCCTGCTGAATTTGAAAACACACGCCTCTCAGGGAATAAAGTGAACAGTGTCGCCCTCACGAGGATGAGCACGACCCTGTCTACTTGGAGAAGCACAGTGAAGAGAATGATTGAGAAAGGTGATAGTTATGAGAAGATCGAGGCGAAAAATCCTTCGTTCAACGAAGATGACTACAAGGAGTTCAAGATCAAGTGCTAGAGCAGTGCAACCTCTGAATCAAGTCAGTGGGGGAAAGAAATGCGGGAGTTGAACTTAGGGGAACACAAACTCGGTCCCGGAGGTTACAGAGTGGTGGAGCCTATATGTGACAAGGAGGACGCGGAGCGTGCCAAGCAAGGCCTACCGCCCCGCTTCGAGAAATACAACAGTGACAAGCAGACCAGGAACTTTGTCAGGGCCCGGTACAAGGAGGACCCGATAACAAAGGAGCTTACCACGGATCCGAAGACCAGGGCGCTTGAGCTTGTTCTAACGAAGGAGACTAAAAGCGGTAGCGCGGGGTCGTCTCAGAGCACCCCTGCTTGGGACAGCACTCTAAATAGGGTGTTGAACGTAATGAAAAACAAGGATATGCTCAGTAAGCCGTCGTCAGCTGGTGGTGTGGCCGGCAAAGGCTTGTCCACAAAATGGTCATCATACTATACCGCTGGTGGGCGAAAGGAGAAAAAGACCAGCTCGGAAAGCCAGTCGCGCGAGGTTGAAGAACTCAAGGCACAAGTGGCGCGGATTCCGGAGATTATCTAAGAGCAAGTGCAACAACAACTGGGAACGACGCTCACCGGAATTATGCCTAGCTTGATTCATGGGCTGACAACGTGGATTGCGGGTGGCCAACAGGGGCCGCCCCCGATTCCCAGCTTCACGGCCAGCAACTCGCACAACACGCAGGCGGCGCCATTGGTGTCTCCGGCGGTGCCATTGGTGTCATCGGCGGCGGCGGTATTGGCGTCTCCTGCGTTGGCATAGGCATTGGAGCTTAATGCACTTGGGTGTACGCCGGCCGGCACCTCTCCAGCAAGCGGCCCCTCCGTTAGTTGCACGCCCGCTGTTGGCGGTGCCTCGACATTAGCCGAGCTTGACGCCATCATCACGGTAACTAATTAAGCCTCTCGTCCGAGGACTTCATCTCCTTTTACCTTTGACTGGGCATCCCTGACGCCCTACATGTTTTCGCAGGGCGCTGCCGATGTTCCACGCACTCTCCTGCACTTCGTGAGTGACGAGTTGGTCGATGTCGCCAAGGGCAACATCATTCAACCGGGCAACCCCGTGTTCCATGGTAAACCGATGCCACCCACCATGTATAGGGTTCAACTGGTTCGAGTGCTGCCAGGCTGCGACGAGTTGTTACCTCCGATTCAACCCGCCGGGGCCGACGAAGAAGATCTGATGACCCTCAGCGCCTGCCTAACTTGGCCCTTGCTTTGGCCGAAGAGCCAAATTCGTTTGGGGGCGGGGGACACCACCCCACAGACAAGACCGCCTATCGTGCCGGCGCCGCGCCATGGAAAGAACGCCGCAACACTACCGGACATGCCGGACATCCCTATGGCACAGGATCTGGACATGCATATGGCACAGGATCCGGATGACGACGAGAACGACGACGGTACATTTAGCAACGTCGATAAGTACTTTGCCGAACATGGGTACGGTGACGAGTTCGGAGGGCCTCCTTCTCAAGAACCCAACCAAGACGACCGCGATCTAGCTGGTACAGTGGAGAAATTCAATTGCAACAGGCATCGTCTGGCGTTCAGTTCTCAGGAGACGCCTCCAGCTCCCGCCTTCACCGAGCCTCAGATAGCTGAGGTGCGAAATATTATCAGCCCCAACACGCTCAAGAAGGCGGTCTATGAGCAGAACTCGGTCCCATTACAGCAGATAGAGAAGAAGGGACGGAAATAAAAGACTGCCAAGGGCGCCGGTGCAAGCCAGCCAGCACCGAGTACGATCCGTGCTCAGGACGGGCCACCTTCACCTCAGGATATCTCGAGGAGGGTGCATGTGGCGGGTAGGGCGATGCTACCGACAAATATGCTCAATGCTGCAACAGGTGCTATGCAGAGTTTGCATGACAGCATTCTTTCTTTGCAGAAGCGACGTCTGTCCCAGAAAGATGTGGCATACCCGGTTTTCGTGGCCAAGGTGCCAGTGGGCAAGGGCTTTGTGGATGGAGCCATCGGGGGTACGATCGTCCTGCGGTTTGATGACATCTTTGCTATGTTTAATCTTCATCCGCTGCACTACACCTTCGTTCGACTGTTTTCGCTGAGTATGGAGATGCGGATGATTCGAGACAAGACCCCGGACATCGTGATAGTCGACCCCTTCTACATGCGTGCCAAGATCTTGGCAGCGCTGGGGACCGGCAAGTCGCAAGTTCACACCTCGAAGGCATCATTCTGGCAAACCCAGATAAGGATAACTTCCTCGTGCCTTACTTTCCCGAGTAAGTCATCCCCTCACCGCCCCGTAACATATGATTTCTTAGATTTCGATCATTCTTTTTTCCTAACATTTCGTGTTCTGTGCAGTGACACACATTGCACACTCATCCTCTTAAGCCCGAAATATTCCACGGCCACATATTTCGACCCGGACCGTGACTCCAAGATAGACTACACAAATATCAAGAAATTTCTTGATGATGCTCTCCCCGGCTACACCACATCTGGAGGCAGCTTTAAGAAGCCAGTTCGTAGGTACAGGAGGCACGTGTTCACCCACAATACGATGTTCCCCTGCGTCAAGCAGCCGCCTGGCGGTCAGAAGGATGCCTACTACACCCTCCATCACAAGGGCGATCGTACGGGACCATAATCACCTTCTGCTACCAAATAATGTCAAAGATTGGGCCGCAAGCTTGGCGGCAATCCAGGACACCGACCTCCGACAAGAATTCTTTCGCATCCAGTCGGAGTTTGCAGAAATCATCCATCAAGATTTCCTTCCTACCTCGGGGCAGTTCTACCTCAGAGAGCAACCGTCCAAAAGTGAGATAGACACAACACTTCAAATGCAGGCTGAAAACACCCGCGACTTCATGACCATCACGAAAGACGGCGGATTCATCCATGCTCCGGTCCCATGAGTCGAGTCGAAAGTAGTGATGCTATTTGTAGTTCTGAAACATCGATTAGCTCATGTTGTAATTAAACTTTAATGAACTTGTATGTCTCTTTGGTTTGGACAGTCGTTCAACTTAGATGTAATCGATGCTATTTATTAGTAGGACCATCAATCATGCTATTAATGTCATGTTTTTCTCTTTCGATCATTTTATTGCATACTTATTTATTGCTTATGTATTGTCTATTGTCTGGCTTGTGCATAGAGATGACGTCGTATGTCATGTACAAGGGTAAGGTTCCCTGAGTCTACGACGACTGGGAGGAGTGTCAGAGATAGGTTCACCGTTTCAGCGGTAACAGTTACAAAGGGTACATCACTAGGGCGAAGGCGGAATCTAGATACGCCCGCTATATAGCGGGAGAGAGGAGGGAGCGTTTGAGGAACCGGGTGAAGACCAGTTTCATCGCGATGATGCTCATCGTGATGACCGCAGCTCTCTTCTATGTGATGGGAGTTTAGATGATCGATATCGACTTGCAATGTGAAGACAAACTCGCTACTCGCGGTCTCCGAGACTTATAATGTTCTATCTTCGTTCGGTCTTTTGTATTCGGAGACTAATATGATGAATTGTATTCGGAAACTTACCTTCTATTTTATTCGATGAATCTGATGTTGTTGTGTGGTGCTGTCTATGTTCTGTCAAATAATATATTTTGTAACCTGTGAAAAAATCAGAAAAAAACAAAAAAACCTAATATTAATACTAATGGCGCACCACACAAGACAATAATGGCGCACTGTTATGATCACACTAATGATGCATCACCCACTGGTGCGCCATTAGTAAGCCAAAGCACATGGGTACATATGGCTTCCTGGGAGGCATTCTAATGGCGCACTGTAGGCTATACTAATGGCGCACTGCCTGGTGCGCCATTAGAACACCAGATACTAATGGCGCACCAGAGGTGCGCCATTAGAATTTAATTCTAATGGTGTCATGCTAGTGGCGCACCAGTAGTGCGCCATTAGTAGGCAAAACTGGTGCGCCACTAGCATGCCCTTTCCTAGTAGTGGAAGTTGGATCACCTTTCACCATCATTGGATAGTTTTCTCCAAGGAAGAGCGAGTTTTCTCCAAGACTATCAATTCTGTACCAGGGAGAAGGTGTTGGCGCTAGCACAGTAGTATCCATCCCGAATACCATGCAACGGGTGTTGGAATAGGTCCGGAGAGTGCGACCATGGTAGATAACACCTGCTTCCTTAGTAGTAACATCAGCAGTGAGCTGTATACAGACAAGAAGGGGTGATCCATCGGAATAAGTTGTCAGGCGCCACTGAGTATATGCACTAAAAAAAAGACACATCCGTGACATTTTGGACCGAACGAATTTTTTTCCGTCATACATATGACACTTCTATGACGATAATTCTGACAAAACCCGGTATCATCATAGATGTGGTGGGCTCCTACTTCTATGACAAAAAATCATGACAGAAAATGGGCTTTTCGTCCTGGGCGGGCCGGAGACGCAGCTGCATGACATTCTTTGGGCCATCCATGACGGAAAAAACCATGGTAGAAGCGAGGGGGAGGAAAATTTCGGGGAGTTGCCGGTTACGGTGGGAGGTCGGGGCCGAGCGATGCGCGTTTCTCTCGTACACATGCGAGGCGTTGGCTCTAACTGAACCCGAGCGAGGCGTTGGGCTCTAACTGAACCCGAGCGATTGCACTGCAGGCTACACGTTACTGAACCCGAGCGATTGATCAATGGCTGTTAAGTGAACCCGATGGAGCGATTCCTTCGCTACTACTGTTAACTGAAGCCGATCGATTTGAT